>NC_135820.1:7969291-7976791 GCF_964213995.1 Mustelus asterias | reverse complement strand
CACACACACACACACACACTGACACACACACACTGTCACACGCACACCACCACTGAAACACACATACCGACACACACACACACACTGACACACACGCACTGACACACACACACACACACCCACTGTCACACACTCAATGACAAACACACTGACACACACACTGACACACACACTGGCACACACACAGGCACACAAACACTGACACACGCATACACACACTGACACACACATACACACACTGACACAGACACACTGGCACACACACACACACACACTGACACACACATACTCACACTGACACACACATACACACTGACACACACACTGGCACACACACACACACTGACACACACATACACACACTGACACACCCACACTGGCACACACACAAACTGACACACACACACACTGATACACACACTGACACACACATACACACTGACACACACACACTGACACACACTGACACACACACTGAAACACACACACACACACACACACAGACACACTGACACACACGCACTGACACACACACTGACACACACATACACACTGACACACACACACTGACACACACAGTCACGACACACACACACTGAAACACACACACACACACACACTGACACACATGCACTGACACACACACACACTGACACACGCATACTGACGCGCTCACTGACACACACACACACACACTGACACACACACACTGGCACACACACACACTGATACACACACTGACACACACATATACACTGACACACACATTCTGACACACAGTCACGACACACACACACTGAAACACACACACACACACTGACACACACGCACTGACACACACACACACTGACACACGCATACTGACGCGCTCACTGACGCACACACACACACACACACACACACACACACTGACACACACACACTGTCACACGCACACCACCACTGAAACACGCATACCGACACACACACACACACGGACACACACACAGTGACACCCACTGACACACACACAATGACAAACACACTGACACACACACTGACACACACACTGGCACACACACTGGCACACACACAGACAGACTGACACTCAAACACACACACTGACGCACGCACACACACAGACACACACACTGACACACACACACACAGACACTGACACACACATGGACGCACACACAAACTGACACACACACTGCCACACACACACTGCCACACACACACACACTGACAACACACACACCCACTGACCCACACACACTGACACAGACACACACACTGGCACAAACACTGACACATACACTCAAATGCACACTGATGCACGCACACAGACACACACACTGACGCACACACACTGATGCACGCACACATGCACACTCACCCACACCCCCACAAACTGACACACGCACACACTCATACTGACACACAAACATACACTGACACACACACTTTCACACACACTGACATACACACACGCAAACACTGACACACACACACTGGTCTGCACACACACACACACCAACACACGCACAGACACACACACACTGACGCACACACATTGATGTAAACATAGACACACACACACACTGACACATGCACACTGATGCACACACTTACACTGACACACTGACACGGACACACACACACTGACACACACACACTGGCACGCACGCACCTACTGACACACACAGATTGACACACACACACACACTGACACACACACACTGACACACACACACACACACTGACATACACACACTGACACACGCACACTGACACACACACACACTTCGGCACACACACACACCAACACACACACACACACACACACACTCACACACACACTGAAACTCACACTGACACAAACACACTGACACACACACTGACACAAACACACACACTGACACACACACAATGACAAACACACTGACACACACTGACACACACACTGGCACGCACACATCACACTGATGCACACGCACTGACGCACACACACGCACACTGACATACACACACACAGACACACACACAGTGACACACACACACTGACACACACACAGACACACACACTCACACACACAGACACACACTCACACACACGTGCAATGATGCACACTGACACACATGCACTGACACACACACACACACTGACACACACAGACTGACACACACACTGACACACACTGACACACACACTGACACACACACACACACTGACACCCACACACACTGACACACACACACACACACACTGGCACACTGACACCGACACACACACACTGACACAAAGACTGACACACACACTAACACACACGCTGACACACACAGACACTGACACAAACACACACACTGACACACGCACACTGACTCACGCACACTGACACACACATACACTGACATACACACTCTGGCACACGCACACTGACACACACACACTTCGGCACACACACACACCAACACACACACACACACACACACACTCACACACACACTGACACACACACTGACACAAACACACTGACACACACACACTGACACACACACACACTGACACACACACAATGACAAACAGACTGACACACACTGACACACACACTGGCACACACACACACACACTGGCACACATGCACTGACACACACTCACTGACACACACACACCCTGACACACACACTGACACACACACAAACACACTCACACACACACAGTCACACACACGCACTGACGCACATACACTGATGCACACACACAAACATGCACTGACACACACACACACTCACACACACACATACTGGTACACATAATGACACACAGACATTGACACACACACTGACACCCGCACACTGACACACACACGCTGACAAACACAAACACACAATGACACGCACACACACACTGACACACACACACACACACACACACACAGATGCACACGCACTGACGCACACACAGTGACATACACACACTGACATTCACACACTGACACACACTGACACATGCACACTGACGCACACACCCACACTGACACAGACACACACACATTGACACACACACACTGACAACACACACACCCACTGACCCACACACACTGACACAGACACACACACTGGCACAAACACTGACACATACACTCAAATGCACACTGATGCACGCACACAGACACCCACACTGACGCACACACACTGATGCACGCACACATGGACACTCACCCACACCCACAAACTGACACACGCACACACTCATACTGACACACAAACATACACTGACACACACACTTTCACACACACTGACATACACACACGCAAACACTGACACACACACACTGGTCCGCACACACACACACACCAACACACGCACAGACACACACACACTGACGCACACACATTGATGTAAACATAGACACACACTGACACATGCACACTGATGCACACACTTACACTGACACACTGACACGGACACACACACACTGACACACACACACTGGCACGCACGCACCCACTGACACACACAGATTGACACACACACTGACACACACACAGACAGACTGACACTCAAACACACACACTGACGCACGCACACACACAGACACACACACTGACACACACACACACAGACACTGACACACACATGGACGCACACACAAACTGACACACACACTGCCACACACACACTGCCACACACACACACACTGACAACACACACACCCACTGACCCACACACACTGACACAGACACACACACTGGCACAAACACTGACACATACACTCAAATGCACACTGATGCACGCACACAGACACACACACTGACGCACACACACTGATGCACGCACACATGCACACTCACCCACACCCCCACAAACTGACACACGCACACACTCATACTGACACACAAACATACACTGACACACACACTTTCACACACACTGACATACACACACGCAAACACTGACACACACACACTGGTCCGCACACACACACACACCAACACACGCACAGACACACACACACTGACGCACACACATTGATGTAAACATAGACACACACTGACACATGCACACTGATGCACACACTTACACTGACACACTGACACGGACACACACACACTGACACACACACACTGGCACGCACGCACCTACTGACACACACAGATTGACACACACACTGACACTGACACACACACACTGACACACACACACACACACTGACATACACACACTGACACACGCACACTGACACACACACACACATCGGCACACACACACACCAACACACACACACACACACTCACACACACACTGAAACTCACACTGACACAAACACACTGACACACACACACTGACACAAACACACACACACACTGACACACACACAATGACAAACACACTGACACACACTGACACACACACTGGCACGCACACACACACTGATGCACACGCACTGACGCACACACACGCACACTGACATACACACACACAGACACACACACAGTGACACACACACACTGACACACACACAGATACACACACTCACACACACAGACACACACTCACACACACGTGCAATGATGCACACTGACACACATGCACTGACACACACACACACACTGACACACACAGACTGACACACACACTGACACACACTGACACACACACTGACACACACACAGACACTGACACCCACACACACTGACACACACACACACACACTGGCACACTGACACCGACACACACACACTGACACAAAGACTGACACACACACTAACACACACGCTGACACACGCACACTGACTCACGCACACTGACACACACATACAATGACATACACACTCTGACACACGCACACTGACACACACACACTTCGGCACACACACACACCAACACACACACACACACACACACACTCACACACACACTGACACACACACTGACACAAACACACTGACACACACACACTGACACACACACACACACTGACACACACACAATGACAAACAGACTGACACACACTGACACACACACTGACACACACACACACACACACTGGCACACATGCACTGACACACACTCACTGACACACACACACCCTGACACACACACTGACACACACACAAACACACTCACACACACACAGTGACACACACGCACTGACGCACATACACTGATGCACACACACAAACATGCACTGACACACACACACACTCACACACACACATACTGGTACACATAATGACACACAGACATTGACACACACACTGACACCCGCACACTGACACACATACGCTGACAAACACAAACACACAATGACACACACACACACTGACACACACACACACACACACACACAGATGCACACGCACTGACGCACACACAGTGACATACACACACTGACATTCACACATTGACACACACTGACACATGCACACTGACGCACACACCCACACTGACACAGACACACACACATTGACACACACACACTGACAACACACACACCCACTGACCCACACACACTGACACAGACACACACACTGGCACAAACACTGACACATACACTCAAATGCACACTGATGCACGCACACAGACACACACACTGACGCACACACACTGATGCACGCACACATGCACACTCACCCACACCCACAAACTGACACACGCACACACTCATACTGACACACAAACATACACTGACACACACACTTTCACACACACTGACATACACACACGCAAACACTGACACATACACACTGGTCCGCACACACACACACACCACCACACGCACAGACACACACACACTGACGCACACACATTGATGTAAACATAGACACACACACACACTGACACATGCACACTGATGCACACACTTACACTGACACACTGACACGGACACACACACACTGACACACACACACTGGCACGCACGCACCTACTGACACACACAGATTGACACACACACTGACATTGACACACACACACTGACACACACACACACTGATATACACACACTGACACACGCACACTGACACACACACAATTCGCCACACACACACACCAACACACACACACACACTCACACACACACTGAAACACACACTGACACAAACACACTGACACACACACACTGACACAAACACACACACACACTGGCACACACACACACACTGACACACATGCACTGAGAAACACACACCCTGACACACACACTGACACACACACAAACACACTGACACACACACAGTGACACACACGCACTGACGCACATACACTGATGCACACACACAAACATGCACTGACACACACACACACTCACACACACACACATACTGGTACACATAATGACACACAGACATTGACACACACACTGACACCCGCACACTGACACACACACGCTGACAAACACAAACACACAATGACACACACACGCACACACACACACACACACACACACACACACTGATGCACACGCACTGACGCACACACACGCACACTGACATACACACACAGACACACACACAGTGACATACACACACTGACATACACACACTGACACACACTGACACATGCACACTGACGCACACACCCACACTGACACAGACACACACACATTGACACACACACACTGACAACACACACACCCACTGACCCACACACACTGACACAGACACACACACTGGCACAAACACTGACACATACACTCACATGCACACTGATGCACGCACACAGACACACACACTGGCACAAACACTGACACATACACTCACATGCACACTGATGCACGCACACAGACACACACACTGACGCACACACACTGATGCACGCACACATGCACACTCACCCACACCCACAAACTGACACACGCACACACTTATACTGACACACAAACATACACTGACACACACACTTTCACAAACACTGACACACACACACGCAAACACTGACACACACACACTGATCCGCACACACACACACACCAACACACGCACAGACACACACACACTGACGCACACACATTGACGTAAACATAGACACACACACACACTGACACATGCACACTGATGCACACACTTACACTGACACACTGACACGGACACACACACACTGACACACACACACACACACACACTGACATACACACACTGACACACGCACACTGACACACACACACACTTCGGCACACACACACACCAACACACACACACACACACTCACACACACACTGAAACTCACACTGACACAAACACACTGACACACACACACTGACACAAACACACACACACACACACTGACACACAGACAATGACAAACACACTGACACACACTGACACACACACTGGCACACACACACACACTGATGCACACGCACTGACGCACACACACGCACACTGACATACACACACACAGACACACACACAGTGACACACACACACTGACACACACACAGACACACACACTCACACACACAGACACACACTCACACACACGTGCAATGATGCACACTAACACACATGCACTGA
>NC_135820.1:7934291-7964291 GCF_964213995.1 Mustelus asterias | reverse complement strand
AGCGACACACACACACTGACACAAAGACTGACACACACACTAACACACACGCTGACACACACACACACACACACTGACACACACACTGACACACGCACACTGACTCACGCACACCGACACACACTGACATACACACACTGACACACACGCACTGACACACACACACACTGACACACGCATACTGACACGCTCACTGACACACACACACACACACACACTGACACACACACACTGTCACACGCACACCACCACTGAAACACACATACCGACACACACACACACACTGACACACACGCACTGACACACACACACACACCCACTGTCACACACTCAATGACAAACACACTGACACACACACTGACACACACACTGGCACACACACAGGCACACAAACACTGACACACACATACACACACTGACACACACATACACACACTGACACAGACACACTGGCACACACACACACTGACACACACATACTCACACTGACACACACATACACACTGACACACACACTGGCACACACACACACACTGACACACACATACACACATTGACACACCCACACTGGCACACACACAAACTGACACACACACACACTGATACACACACTGACACACACATACACACTGACACACACACACTGACACACACTGACACACACACACTGAAACACACACACACACACACACACACACAGACACACTGACACACACGCACTGACACACACACTGACACACACATACACACTGACACACACACAATGACACACACAGTCACGACACACACACACTGAAACACACACACACACACACTGACACACATGCACTGACACACACACACACTGACACACGCATACTGACGCGCTCACTGACACACACACACACACTGACACACACACACTGGCACACACACACACTGATACACACACTGACACACACATATACACTGACACACACATTCTGACACACAGTCACGACACACACACACTGAAACACACACACACACACTGACACATACGCACTGACACACACACACACTGACACACGCATACTGACGCGCTCACTGACGCACACACACACACACACACACACACACACTGACACACACACACTGTCACACGCACACCACCACTGAAACACGCATACCGACACACACACACACACGGACACACACACAGTGACACCCACTGACACACACACAATGACAAACACACTGACACACACACTGACACACACACTGGCACACACACTGGCACACACACACTGACACACACATACACACACTGACACACACAAACACACTGACACACACACTGGCACACACACACACAGACAAACACATACACACACTGACACACACATACACACTGACATACACACACTGACACTCGCACAGTGTCTCACACACACTGTCACACACACGCAAACCGATGCACACACACACACTGACACACACAGACACACACACTGAAACACACTGGCGTACACACACTGATGCACACAGACACACTGACACAGACACACTGGCACACACACACACCCTGACACACATGTACTGACACACAAACACGCACTGACACACACACACTGACACACGCACCGATACACACATACACACTGACACACACTCACTGACACCCACACTCACGACACACACACACTGAAACACACACAAACACACACTGACAAACAGACACTGACACACGCATACTGACGCGCTCACTGACACACACACACACACTGACACACACACACTGACACACACACACCCACTGACACACACACACCGACGCACACCGACACACACACAAACTGACACACACATACTGACACACACACACACCCACTGACACACACACAATGACAAACACACTGACACACACACTGACACATACACTGGCACAAACACACACACACTGACAGACACACCCTGATAAACACACTGACACACACAGACACACTGACACACACACACTGACACACATACACACACACACTGACGCACACACACTGACACACACACACACACTGACACACACACACACACAGAAACACACACAGAGACATACACACACAGACGTACACACACTGACACACAAACACACTGACAGACGCACACCGATGCACACACACACTGACAGACACACAATCACTGACAAACACGCACACCCACTGACACACACACACTGTCGCACAGACACACTCACACACACACACTGACACACACACACTGACACACACTCACACTGACACAGACACTCTGATGCACACGCACACACTGACACACACACACTGACACACACACACACACACTGATACACACACTGACACACACATACACACTGACACACACACACTGACACGCACAGTCACGACACACACACTGATACACACACACACACACAGACACACACGCACTGACACACACACTGACACACACATACACACTGACACACACAGTCACGACACACACACACTGATACACACATACACACACACACTGACTCACACACACTGACACACACACACACTGACACACGCATACTGACGCGCTCACTGACACACACACACACACTGACTCACACACACAGACACACACATACACACACTGACACACACATACACACTGACATACACACACTGACACTCGCACAGTGTCTCACACACACTGTCACACACACGCAAACTGATGCACACACACACACTGACACACACAGACACACACACTGAAACACACTGGCGTACACACACTGATGCACACAGACACACTGACACAGACACACTGGCACACACACACACACTGACACACATGCACTGACACACAAACACGCACTGACACACACACACTGACACACGCACCGATACACACATACACACTGACACACACACACACTGACACCCACACTCACGACACACACACACTGAAACACACACAAACACACACTGACAAACAGACACTGACACACGCATACTGACGCGCTCACTGACACACACACACACACTGACACACACACACTGACACACACACACCCACTGACACACACACACCGACGCACACCGACACACACACAAACTGACACACACATACTGACACACACACACACCCACTGACACACACACAATGACAAACACACTGACACACACACTGACACATACACTGGCACAAACACACACACACTGACAGACACACCCTGATAAACACACTGACACACACAGACACACTGACACACACACACTGACACACATACACACACACACTGACGCACACACACTGACACACACACACACACTGACACACACACACACACAGAAACACACACAGAGACATACACACACAGACGTACACACACTGACACACAAACACACTGACAGACGCACACCGATGCACACACACACTGACAGACACACAATCACTGACAAACACGCACACCCACTGACACACACACACTGTCGCACAGACACATTCACACACACACACTGACACACACACACTGACACACACTCACACTGACACAGACACTCTGATGCACACGCACACACTGACACACACACACTGACACACACACACACACTGATACACACACTGACACACACATACACACTGACACACACACACTGACACACACAGTCACGACACACACACTGATACACACACACACACAGACACACACGCACTGACACACACACTGACACACACATACACACTGACACACACAGTCACGACACACACACACTGATACACACATACACACACACACTGACTCACACACACTGACACACACACACACTGACACACGCATACTGACGCGCTCACTGACACACACACACACACACACACTGACTCACACACACAGACACACACATACACACACTGACACACACATACACACTGACATACACACACTGACACTCGCACAGTGTCTCACACACACTGTCACACACACGCAAACTGATGCACACACACACACTGACACACACAGACACACACACTGAAACACACTGGCGTACACACACTGATGCACACAGACACACTGACACAGACACACTGGCACACACACACACACTGACACACATGCACCGACACACAAACACGCACTGACACACACACACTGACACACGCACCGATACACACATACACACTGACACACACACACTGACACCCACACTCACGACACACACACACTGAAACACACACAAACACACACTGACAAACAGACACTGACACACGCATACTGACGCACTCACTGACACACACACACTGACACACACACACTGACACACACACACCCACTGACACACACACACCGACGCACACCGACACACACACAAACTGACACACACATACTGACACACACACACACACTGACACACACACAATGACAAACACACTGACACACACACTGACACATACACTGGCACAAACACACACACACTGACAGACACACTCTGATAAACACACTGACACACACAGACACACTGACACACACACACTGACACACATACACACACACTGACGCACACACACTGACACACACACACACACTGACACACACACACACACAGAAACACACACAGAGACATACACACACAGACGTACACACACTGACACACACACTGGCACACACACAGGCACACAAACACTGACACACACATACACACACTGACACACACATACACACACTGACACAGACACACTGGCACACACACACACTGACACACACATACTCACACTGACACACACATACACACTGACACACACACTGGCACACACACACACACTGACACACACATACACACACTGACACACCCACACTGGCACACACACAAACTGACACACACACACACTGATACACACACTGACACACACATACACACTGACACACACACACTGACACACACTGACACACACACACTGAAACACACACACACACACACACACACACACAGACACACTGACACACACGCACTGACACACACACTGACACACACATACACACTGACACACACACAATGACACACACAGTCACGACACACACACACTGAAACACACACACACACACACTGACACACATGCACTGACACACACACACACTGACACACGCATACTGACGCGCTCACTGACACACACACACACACTGACACACACACACTGGCACACACACACACTGATACACACACTGACACACACATATACACTGACACACACATTCTGACACACAGTCACGACACACACACACTGAAACACACACACACACACTGACACATACGCACTGACACACACACACACTGACACACGCATACTGACGCGCTCACTGACGCACACACACACACACACACACACACACACTGACACACACACACTGTCACACGCACACCACCACTGAAACACGCATACCGACACACACACACACACGGACACACACACAGTGACACCCACTGACACACACACAATGACAAACACACTGACACACACACTGACACACACACTGGCACACACACTGGCACACACACACTGACACACACATACACACACTGACACACACAAACACACTGACACACACACTGGCACACACACACACAGACAAACACATACACACACTGACACACACATACACACTGACATACACACACTGACACTCGCACAGTGTCTCACACACACTGTCACACACACGCAAACCGATGCACACACACACACTGACACACACAGACACACACACTGAAACACACTGGCGTACACACACTGATGCACACAGACACACTGACACAGACACACTGGCACACACACACACCCTGACACACATGTACTGACACACAAACACGCACTGACACACACACACTGACACACGCACCGATACACACATACACACTGACACACACTCACTGACACCCACACTCACGACACACACACACTGAAACACACACAAACACACACTGACAAACAGACACTGACACACGCATACTGACGCGCTCACTGACACACACACACACACTGACACACACACACTGACACACACACACCCACTGACACACACACACCGACGCACACCGACACACACACAAACTGACACACACATACTGACACACACACACACCCACTGACACACACACAATGACAAACACACTGACACACACACTGACACATACACTGGCACAAACACACACACACTGACAGACACACCCTGATAAACACACTGACACACACAGACACACTGACACACACACACTGACACACATACACACACACACTGACGCACACACACTGACACACACACACACACTGACACACACACACACACAGAAACACACACAGAGACATACACACACAGACGTACACACACTGACACACAAACACACTGACAGACGCACACCGATGCACACACACACTGACAGACACACAATCACTGACAAACACGCACACCCACTGACACACACACACTGTCGCACAGACACACTCACACACACACACTGACACACACACACTGACACACACTCACACTGACACAGACACTCTGATGCACACGCACACACTGACACACACACACTGACACACACACACACACACTGATACACACACTGACACACACATACACACTGACACACACACACTGACACGCACAGTCACGACACACACACTGATACACACACACACACACAGACACACACGCACTGACACACACACTGACACACACATACACACTGACACACACAGTCACGACACACACACACTGATACACACATACACACACACACTGACTCACACACACTGACACACACACACACTGACACACGCATACTGACGCGCTCACTGACACACACACACACACTGACTCACACACACAGACACACACATACACACACTGACACACACATACACACTGACATACACACACTGACACTCGCACAGTGTCTCACACACACTGTCACACACACGCAAACTGATGCACACACACACACTGACACACACAGACACACACACTGAAACACACTGGCGTACACACACTGATGCACACAGACACACTGACACAGACACACTGGCACACACACACACACTGACACACATGCACTGACACACAAACACGCACTGACACACACACACTGACACACGCACCGATACACACATACACACTGACACACACACACACTGACACCCACACTCACGACACACACACACTGAAACACACACAAACACACACTGACAAACAGACACTGACACACGCATACTGACGCGCTCACTGACACACACACACACACTGACACACACACACTGACACACACACACCCACTGACACACACACACCGACGCACACCGACACACACACAAACTGACACACACATACTGACACACACACACACCCACTGACACACACACAATGACAAACACACTGACACACACACTGACACATACACTGGCACAAACACACACACACTGACAGACACACCCTGATAAACACACTGACACACACAGACACACTGACACACACACACTGACACACATACACACACACACTGACGCACACACACTGACACACACACACACACTGACACACACACACACACAGAAACACACACAGAGACATACACACACAGACGTACACACACTGACACACAAACACACTGACAGACGCACACCGATGCACACACACACTGACAGACACACAATCACTGACAAACACGCACACCCACTGACACACACACACTGTCGCACAGACACATTCACACACACACACTGACACACACACACTGACACACACTCACACTGACACAGACACTCTGATGCACACGCACACACTGACACACACACACTGACACACACACACAGACTGATACACACACTGACACACACATACACACTGACACACACACACTGACACACACAGTCACGACACACACACTGATACACACACACACACAGACACACACGCACTGACACACACACTGACACACACATACACACTGACACACACAGTCACGACACACACACACTGATACACACATACACACACACACTGACTCACACACACTGACACACACACACACTGACACACGCATACTGACGCGCTCACTGACACACACACACACACACACACTGACTCACACACACAGACACACACATACACACACTGACACACACATACACACTGACATACACACACTGACACTCGCACAGTGTCTCACACACACTGTCACACACACGCAAACTGATGCACACACACACACTGACACACACAGACACACACACTGAAACACACTGGCGTACACACACTGATGCACACAGACACACTGACACAGACACACTGGCACACACACACACACTGACACACATGCACCGACACACAAACACGCACTGACACACACACACTGACACACGCACCGATACACACATACACACTGACACACACACACTGACACCCACACTCACGACACACACACACTGAAACACACACAAACACACACTGACAAACAGACACTGACACACGCATACTGACGCACTCACTGACACACACACACTGACACACACACACTGACACACACACACCCACTGACACACACACACCGACGCACACCGACACACACACAAACTGACACACACATACTGACACACACACACACACTGACACACACACAATGACAAACACACTGACACACACACTGACACATACACTGGCACAAACACACACACACTGACAGACACACTCTGATAAACACACTGACACACACAGACACACTGACACACACACACTGACACACATACACACACACTGACGCACACACACTGACACACACACACACACTGACACACACACACACACAGAAACACACACAGAGACATACACACACAGACGTACACACACTGACACACAAACACACTGACAGACGCACACCGATGCACACACACACTGACAGACACACAATCACTGACAAACACGCACACCCACTGACACACACACACTGTCGCACAGACACACTCACACACACACACTGACACACACACACTGACACACACTCACACTGACACAGACACTCTGATGCACACGCACACACTGACACACACACACTGACACACACACACTGATACACACACTGACACACACATACACACTGACACACACACACTGACACACACAGTCACGACACACACACTGATACACACACACACACACACAGACACACACGCACTGACACACACACTGACACACACATACACACTGACACACACAGTCACGACACACACACACTGATACACACATACACACACACACTGACTCACACACACTGACACACACACACACTGACACACGCATACTGACGCGCTCACTGACACACACACACACACACACTGACACACACACACTGGCACACACACACACTGACACACGCACACTGATACACACACTGACACACACATACACACTGACACACACACACTGACACACACAGTCACGACACACACACACTGAAACACACACACACACACACACACACACTGACACACACGCACTGACACACACACACACTGACACACGCTCACTGACACACACACACGCACGCACACACACACACACACTGACACACACACACTGTCACCCGCACACCACCACTGAAACACACATACCGACACACACACACACACTGACACACACACACACACACCCACTGTCACACACTCAATGACAAACGCACTGACACACACACTGACACACACACTGGCACACACACAGGCACACACACACTGACACACACATACACACACTGACACACACATACACACTGACACAGACACACTGGCACACACACACACACACACTGACACACACATACTCACACTGACACACACATACACACTGCCACACACACTGGCTCACACACACTGACACACACATACACACACTTACACACCCACACTGGCACACACACAAACTGACACACACACACTGATACACACACTGACACACACATACACACTGGCACACACACACTGACACACACAGTCACGACACACACACACTGAAACACACACACACACTGACACACACGCACTGATACACACACTGACACACACATGTACACTGACACACACATTCTGACACACAGTCACGACACACACACACTGAAACACACACACACACTGACACACACGCACTGACACACACACACTGACGCGCTCACTGACACACACACACACACACACACACACTGACACACACACACACACACACACTGACACACACACACTGTCACACGCACACCACCACTGAAACACGCATACCGACACACACACACACACTGACACACACACAGTGACACACACACACACACCCACTGACACACACACAATGACAAACACACTGACACACACACTGACACACACACTGGCACACACACTGGCACACACACACTGACACAAACATACACACACTGACACACACATACACACTGACACACACAATGGCACACACACACACACTGACACACACATACACACACTGACACACACATACACACTGACACACACACACTGACACTCGCACAGTGTATCACACACACTGTCACACACACGCAAACTGATGCACACACACACAATGACACACACAGACACACACACTGAAACACACTGGCGTACACACACTGACGCACACAGACACACTGACACAGACACACTGGCACACCACACACACACTGACACACATGCACTGACACACAAACACGCACTGACACACACACACTGACACCCACACTCACGACACACACACACTGAAACACACAGAAACACACACTGACACACACGCACTGACACACACACACTGACACACGCATACTGACGAGCTCACTGACACACACACACACACACTGACACACACACACACTGACACCCACACACACCCACTGACATACACACACAGACACACACACACCGACACACACATACACTGACACACACAGAATAACAAACACACTGACACACACACTGACACATACACTGACACAGACACAGACACTCTGATGCACACGCACACATTGACGCACACACACACTGACACAGACACTCTGATGCACACGCACACATTGACGCACACACACACACTGACACACAAACTCACGACACACTCACACTTAAACACACGCACACACTCACTGACACACACACACACTGACACACGCATACTGACGCGCTCACTGAAACACACACACACACACTGACACAAACAGACTGACACACACACACACCCACTGACACACACACACACGGACACACTGAAACCGACACACGCACACTGACACAAAGTCTGCCACACACACTAACGCACACACACACACTGACACACACACACTGTCACACGCACACCACCACTGAAACACACATACCGACACACACACACACACTGACACACACACAGTGACACACACACACACACACCCACTGACACACACACAATGACAAACACACTGGCACACACACACTGACACACACATACACACACTGACACACACATACACACTGACACACACACTGGCACACACACACACACACACTGACACACACATACACACACATACACACTGACACACACACACTGACACTCGCACAGTGTCTCACACACACTGTCACACACACGCAAACTGATGCACTCAAACACACACTGACACACACAGACACACACACTGCAACACACTGGCGTACACACACTGACGCACACAGACACACTGACACAGACACACTGGCACACCACACACACACTGACACACATGCACTGACACACAAACACGCACTGACATACACAAACTGACACACACACCGATACACACATACACACTGACACACACCCACTGACACCCACACACACCCACTGACACACACACACCGACACACTCACACCGACACACACACACACTGACACACACATACTGACACACACACACACCCACTGACACACACACAATGACAAACACACTGACACACACACTGACACAGACACTCTGATGCACACGCACACATTGACGCACACACACACACTGACACACAAACTCACGACACACTCACACTTAAACACACACACACACTCACTGACACACACGCACTGACACAGACACACACTGACACACGCATACTGCCGCGCTCACTGAAACACACACACACACACACACACTGACACAAACAGGCTGACACACACACACACCCACTGACACACACACACACTGACACACACACACACGGACACACTGAAACCGACACACACACACTGACACAAAGTCTGCCACACACACTAACGCACACACACACACTGACACAAACACACACACTGACACACGCACACTGACCCACGCACACTGCCACACACACACTGACACACACACACTGACTCACGCCCACTGACACACACACACACTGACACAGATACACTGGCACACACACACACACATTGACACACATGCACTGACACACACACATTCGCACTGACACACACACACTGACACACACACCGATACACACATACACACTGACACACACACACTGACACACACACTCACGACACACACACACTGAAACACACACACACACACTGACACACATGCACTGACACATACACACTGACACCCGCATACTGACGCGCTCACTGACACACACACACACACTCACACACTGACACACACACGCACCCACTGACACACACACACTGACACACACATACTGACACACACACACACCCACTGACACACACACAATGACAAACACACTGACACACACACTGGCACAGACACACACACACACTGACACACACACCCTGATACACACACACACATACAGACACACTGACACACACACACTGACACACACAAGCGCTGATACACACACCGACACACGCACACTGACACACATACACACACACACTGACGCACACACACTGACACACACACACACACTGACACACACACACACACACAGACACACACACAGTGACATACACACACAGACGTACACACACTGACACACACACACACTGACAGACGCACACTGATGCACACACACACACTGACACACACACACACTCAACACACACACGCACTGGCAAACACACACACCCACTGACACACACACACTATCATACAGACACACACACACTGACACACACTCACACTGACACACACACTCTGATGCACACGCATCACACTGACACACTGGCACACACGCACACACACACACACTGACACACACACACTGACACACACACACAGACACACATGCACTGACACACACACTCTGACACCCGCATACTGATGCGCTCACTGACACACACACACACACACTCACTGACACACACACACTGGTACACACACGCACCCTCTGACACACACACACTCACACACACATACTGACACACACACACACACACTGACACACACACAATGACACACTGACTCACACACTGACACACAATGACACACTGACTCACACACTGACACACACACTGGCACAGACACACACACACACTGACACACACACCCTGATACACACACTCACACATACAGACACACTGACACACACACACACTGACACACACACGCATGGATACACACACCGACACACGCACACAGACACACATCCACACACACACTGACGCACACACACTGACACACGCACACTGATGCACACACACACTGACAGACACATGCACGCTGACACATACACACACACACAAACACACACACCCACTGACACACACCCACTGTCACGCAGACAGACTGACACACACACACTGACACACACACACTGACACACACACACACTGACACACACTCACACTGACACAGACACTCTGATGTTCACGCACACACTGACGCACACACACTGACAAACAAACTCACGACACACACACACTTAAACACACACACACACACTGACACACACGCACTGACACACACACTGACACACGCATACTGACGCGCTCACTAACACACACACACACAGACACACACACACTGACACGCACACACACCCACTGACACACACACATCGACACACACACACACACTGACACGCTCATACTGACACACACACACACACCCACTGACACACACACAATGACAAACACACTGACAGACGCACTGACACACACACTGGCACACACACACACACTGACACTCACACTCTGATACACACACTTACACACACAGACACACTGACACACTTTCACTGACACACACACGCACTGATACACACACCAACACACGCACACTGACACACATACACACACACACTGACGCACACACACTGACACACACACACACACTCTGACACACACACACACAGACACACACTCAGTGACATACACACACAGACGTACACACACTGACACACACACACATTGACAGACGCACACTGATGCACGCACACACTGACAGACACACACACACTGAAACACACACACACACACTGACAAGCACACACACCCACTGACACACACACTGACACACACTCACTCTGACACAGACACTCTGATGCACACGCACACACTGACGCACACGCACTGACACACACACACACACTGACACACGCATACTGATCCGCTCACTGACACACACTGACACACACACACTGACACACACTCACCCACTGAGAAACACACACCGACACACACACACACTGACACACACACACTGGCACACACACACACACTGACACACAGCACTGACACATACACACACACTGACGCACACACACTGACACACACACTGACACACACACACACTGACACACACACACTGACACACACACACACCCACAGATACACACACAGTGACAAACACACTGACACACACACTGACACAAACACTGGCACACACACACACACTGACACACACACGCACTGATACCCACACCGACTGACACACATACACACACACACTGACGCAGACACACTGACACACACTGACACACATACACATACATACACACACACAGTGACATACACACACAGACGTACACACACTGACACACACACGCTGACACACGCACACTGATGCGCACACACACTGACAGACACATACACACTGAAACACAGACACACACACTGACAACACACACACCCACTGACACACACACACTGTCACACAGACACACTCACACACACACACTGACACACACACACTGACACACACACACTGACACAGACACTCTGATGCACATGCACACACTGACGCACACACACACACTGACACACAAACTCACGACACACACACACTTAAACACACACACACTCACTGACACACACGCACTGACACACACACACACGACACACACACTGAAACACACACACACACACACAGACACACATGCACTGACACACACACACTGACACCCGCATACTGATGCGCTCACTGACACACACACACACACACACTCACTGACACACACACACTGGCACACACACGCACCCACTGACACACACACACTCACACACACATACTGACACACACACACACCCACTGACACACACACAATGACAAACACACTGACTCACACACTGACACACACACTGGCACAGACACACACACACACTGACACACACACCCTGATACACACACTCACACATACACACACACACTCAACACAAACACACACTGGCAAACACACACGCCCACTGACACACACACTGTCACACAGACACACACACACACACACTGACACACACTCACACTGACACACATACTCTGATGCACACGCACACACTGACGCACACACACACACTGACACACACACACAAACACACTGACACACACACACAGATGCACACACACTGATGCACACACACTGACACACACACGCATACTGACGCACTCACTGACACACACACACACACTGACACACACACACTGAAACACACACACACCCACTGACACACATGCACTGACACACACACACTGAAACACCCACACTGACACACACACCCACAGACACACACACACACACCCACAGACACACACACAGTGACAAACACACTGACACACACACTGACACAAACACTGGCACACACACACTGACACACAAGCACTGACACACACACACACTGACACACACACGCACTGATACCCACACCGACTGACACACATACACACACACACTGACGCACACACACTGACACACACTGACACACACACACACACACATACACACACACAGTGACATACACACACAGACGTACACACACTGACACACACACACTGACACACGCACACTGATGCGCACACACACTGACAGACATACACACTGAAACACAGACACACACACTGACAAACACACACACCCACTGACACACACACACTGTCACACGGACACAATCACACACACACACTGACACACACACTGACACACACTCACACTGACACAGACACTCTGATGCACACGCACACATTGACGCACACACACACACTGACACACACACCCTGACACACACACCGATACACACATACACACTGACACACACACACTGACACACACACTCACGACACACACACACTGAAACACACACACACACACACACTGACACACATGCACTGACACACACACACTGACACCCGCATACTGACGCGCTCACTGACACACACACACACACACACAGTGACACACACACGCACCCACTGACACACACACACTGACACACACATACTGACACACACACACACACACACCCACTGACACACACACCCTGATACACACACTCACACATACAGACACACTGACACACGCACACTGACACACACACGAACTGATACACACACCGACACACGCACACTGACACACATACACACACACAGACGTACACACACTGACACACACACACTGACAGACGCACACTGATGCACACACACACTGACAGACACACACACACTCAACACACACGCACTGGCAAACACACACACCCACTGACACACACACACTGTCACACAGACACACACACTGACAAACACACACACACACTGACACACACACACTGTCACACAGACACACTCACACACACACACTGACACACACACACTGACACACACTCACACTGACACAGACACTCTGATGCACACGCACACATTGACGCACACACACACACTGACACACAAACTCACGGCACACTCACACTTAAACACACACACACACTCACTGACACACACGCACTGACACACACACACACTGACACACGCATTCTGACGCGCTCACTGACACACACACACTGACACATACACAGTGACACACCCACACACCCACTGACACACACACACACACACTGACACACACACACACTGACACACTGAAACCGACACACACACACTGACACACAGACTGACACACACACACACTGACACAGACACACTGGCACACACACACACACAAACACTGACACACATGCACTGACACACACACATTCGCACTGACACACACACACTGACACACACACCGATACACACATACTCACTGACACACACACACTGACACACACACTCACGACACACACACACTGAAACACACAAACACACACACTGACACACATGCACTGACACACACACTGACACCCGCATACTGACGCGCTCACTGACACACACACACACACACACACACACACACTCACCCACTGACACACACACACTGACACACACATGCTGACACACACACACACCCACTGACACACACACAATGACAAACACACTGACACACACACTGACACACACACTGGCACAGACACACACACACACTGACACACACACCCTGATACACACACTCACACATACAGACACACTGACACACGCACACTGACACACACACGCACGGATACACACACCGACACACGCACACTGACACACATACACACACACACACCGACACACACACTGACACACACACACACACAGACACACACACAGTGACATACACACACAGACGTACACACACTGACACACACACTCACTGACAGACGGACACTGATGCACACACACACTGACAGACACACACACACTCAACACACACACGCACTGGCAAACACACACACCCACTGACACACACACACTGTCACACAGACACACACACGCACTGACACACACTCACACTGACACACACACTCTGATGCACACGCACACACTGACGCACACACACACTGACACACACACACACACACACACACTGACACACTGCCTGACACACACACACACTGACGCACACACACTGACACACACACAGACACACACACACCCTGACACACACACCCACAGACACACACACACACCCACAGACACACACACAGTGACAAACACACTGACACACACACTGACACAAACACTGGCACACACACACATCCACACACTGACACACACGCACTGACACACACACACTGACACACACACGCACTGATACCCACACCGACTGACACACATACACACACACACTGACGCACACACACTGACACACACTGACACACACACACACACAGTGACATACACACACAGACGTACAGACACTGACACACACACAATGACACACGCACACTGATGCGCACACACACTGACGGACCTACACACTGAAACACAGACACACACACTGACAAACACACACACTGTCACACGGACACACTCACACACACACACTGACACACACACAATGACACACGCACACTGATGCGCACACACACTGACAGACATACACACTGAAACACAGACACACACACTGACAAACACACACACCCACTGACACACACACACTGTCACACGGACACAATCACACACACACACTGACACACACACTGACACACACTCACACTGACACAGACACTCTGATGCACACGCACACATTGACGCACACACACACACTGACACACACACCCTTATACACACACTCACACATACTGACACACTGACACACACACCGATACACACATACACACTGACACACACACACTGACACACACACTCACGACACACACACACTGAAACACACACACACACACTGACACACATGCACTGACACACACACACTGACACCCGCATACTGACGTGCTCACTGACACACACACACACACACACACTGACACACACACGCACCCACTGACACACACACACTGACACACACATACTGACACACACACACACCCACTGACACACACACAATGACAAACACACTGACACACACACTGACACACACACTGGCACAGACACACACACACTGGCACAGACACACACACCCTGATACACACACTCACACATACAGACACACTGACACACACACACTGACACACACACCCTGATACACACACTCACACATACACACACACACTCAACACAAACACACACTGGCAAACACACACGCCCACTGACACACACACTGTCACACAGACACACACACACACACACTGACACACACTCACACTGACACACATACTCTGATGCACACGCACACACTGACGCACACACACACACTGACACACACACACAAACACACTGACACACACACACAGATGCACACACACTGATGCACACACACTGACACACACACACACTCACAAACACACACACACACAATGATGCACACTGACATACATTAACTGACACACACACACGCACACTGACACACACGCACTGACACACCAACACACACTGACACACGCATACTGACGCGCTCACTGTCACACACAGACACACACACTGACACTCACACACTCACACACACTCACATCCACTGACAAACACACATCGACACACACACACCCACTGACACACACACAATGACAAACACACTGACACACACACTGGCACACACACACACACACTGACACACGTGCACTGACACACACACGCACACTGACACACACACACTGATACACACACTGACACACACTTACACACTGACACACACACACTGAAACACAGACACACACACACATTGACACACACGCACTGACACACACAGACACACGCATACTGACGCACTCACTGACACACACACACACACTGACACACACACACTGAAACACACACACACCCACTGACACACATGCACTGACACACACACACTGAAACACCCACACTGACACACACACCCACAGACACACACACACACACCCACAGACACACACACAGTGACAAACACACTGACACACACACTGACACAAACACTGGCACACACACACTGACACACAAGCACTGACACACACACACACTGACACACACACGCACTGATACCCACACCGACTGACACACATACACACACACACTGACGCACACACACTGACACACACTGACACACACACACACACACATACACACACACAGTGACATACACACACAGACGTACACACACTGACACACACACACTGACACACGCACACTGATGCGCACACACACTGACAGACATACACACTGAAACACAGACACACACACTGACAAACACACACACCCACTGACACACACACACTGTCACACGGACACAATCACACACACACACTGACACACACACTGACACACACTCACACTGACACAGACACTCTGATGCACACGCACACATTGACGCACACACACACACTGACACACACACCCTTATACACACACTCACACATACTGACACACTGACACACACACCGATACACACATACACACTGACACACACACACTGACACACACACTCACGACACACACACACTGAAACACACACACACACTGACACACATGCACTGACACACACACACTGACACCCGCATACTGACGTGCTCACTGACACACACACACACACACAGTGACACACACACGCACCCACTGACACACACACACTGACACACACATACTGACACACACACACACCCACTGACACACACACAATGACAAACACACTGACACACACACTGACACACACACTGGCACAGACACACACACACACACACACTGACACACACACCCTGATACACACACTCACACATACAGACACACTGACACACACACACTGACACACACACGAACTGATACACACACCGACACACGCACACTGACACACATACACACACACACAGACGTACACACACTGACACACACACACTGACAGACGCACACTGATGCACACACACACTGACAGACACACACACACTCAACACACACGCACTGGCAAACACACACACCCACTGACACACACACACTGTCACACAGACACACACACTGACAAACACACACACACACTGACACACACACACTGTCACACAGACACACTCACACACACACACTGACACACACTCACACTGACACAGACACTCTGATGCACACGCACACATTGACGCACACACACACACTGACACACAAACTCACGGCACACTCACACTTAAACACACACACACACTCACTGACACACACGCACTGACACACACACACACTGACACACGCATTCTGACGCGCTCACTGACACACACACACTGACACATACACAGTGACACACACACACACCCACTGACACAAACACACACACACTGACACACACACACACTGACACACTGAAACCGACACACACACACTGACACACAGACTGACACACTCACACACTGACACAGACACACTGGCACACACACACAAACACTGACACACATGCACTGACACACACACATTCGCACTGACACACACACACTGACACACACACCGATACACACATACTCACTGACACACACACACTGACACACACACTCACGACACACACACACTGAAACACACAAACACACACACTGACACACATGCACTGACACACACACTGACACCCGCATACTGACGCGCTCACTGACACACACACACACACACACACACACACACACACACACTGACACACACACTCACCCACTGACACACACACACACTGACACACACATGCTGACACACACACACACCCACTGACACACACACAATGACAAACACACTGACACACACACTGACACACACACTGGCACAGACACACACACACACTGACACACACACCCTGATACACACACTCACACATACAGACACACTGACACACGCACACTGACTGACACACGCACGGATACACACACCGACACACGCACACTGACACACATACACACACACACACCGACACACACACACACACTGACACACACACAGACACACACACAGTGACATACACACACAGACGTACACACACTGACACACACACTCACTGACAGACGGACACTGATGCACACACACACTAACAGACACACACACACTCAACACACACACGCACTGGCAAACACACACACCAACTGACACACACACACTGTCACACAGACACACACACGCACTGACACACACTCACACTGACACACACACTCTGATGCACACGCACACACTGACGCACACACACTGACACACACACACACACACACACACTGACACACTGCCTGACACACACACACACTGACGCACACACACTGACACACACACAGACACACACACACCCTGACACACACACCCACAGACACACACACACACCCACTGACACACACACACTGACACACACATACTGACACACACACACTGACACACACACAATGTCAAACACACTGACACACACACTGGCACAGACACACACACACACTGACACACACACCCTGATACACACACTCACACATACAGACACACTGGCACACACACACTGACACACACACGCACTGATACACACACCGACACACGCACACTGACACACATACACACACACACACTGACGCACACACACACACACACTGATACACACACACACAGACACACACACAGAGACATACACACATTGACACACACACACACTGACAGACGCACACTGATGCACACACACACTGACAGACACACACACACTCAACACACACACACACGCACTGGCAAACACACACTCCCACTGACACACACACACACTGTCACACAGACACACACACTGACAAACACACACACCCACTGTCACACACACACTGACACACAGACACACTCACACACACACACTGACACACATACACACTGACACACACACACTGACACACACACCGATACACACTTACACACTGACACACACACACTGACACACACACTCACGACACACTCACACTGAAACACACACACACACACACTGACACACATGCACTGACACACACACACTGACACCCGCATACTGACGCGCTCACTGACACACACACACACACTGACACACACACGCACCCACTGACAACACACACACTGACACACACATACTGACACACACACTGGCACAGACACACACACACACTGACACACACACCCTTATACACACACTCACACATACAGACACACTGACACACACACCGATACACACATACACACTGACACACCCACACTTACACACACACTCACGACACACACACACTGAAATACACACACACACTGACACACATGCACTGACACACACACACTGACACCCGCATACTGACGCGCTGACTGACACACACACACACTGACACACACACGCACCCACTGACACACACACCCACTGACACACACACAATGACAAACACACTGACACACACACTGACACACACACTGGCACAGACACACACTGACACACACACCCTGATACACACACTCACACATACAGACACACTGACACACACACACTGACACACACACGAACTGATACACACACCGACACACGCACACTGAAACACATACACACACACACTGACGCACACACACTGACACACACACACACACACTGACACACACACACAGACACACACACAGTGACATACACACACAGACGTACACACACTGACACACACACACACTGACAGACGCACACTGATGCACACACACACTGACAGACACACACACACTCAACACACACACACACACACTGGCAAACACACACACCCACTGACACACACACACTGTCACACGGACACACACACTGACAAGCACACATACCCACTGACACACACACACTGTCACACAGACACACTCAAACACACACACTGACACACACAAACTGACACACACTCACACAGACACTCTGATGCACACGCACACATTGACGCACACACACACACTGACACACAAACCCATGACACACTCACACTTAAACACACACACACACTCACTGACACACACGCACTGACACACACACTGACACACGCATACTGACGCGCTCACTGACACACACACACACTGACACAAACACAGTGACACACAAACACACCCACTGACACACACACACACACACACTGACACACTGAAACCGACACACACACACTGACACACAGACTGACACACACACACACACTGACACAGACACACTGGCACACACACACACACACACTGACACACATGCACTGACACACACAAATTCGCACTGACACACATACACTGACACACACACCGATACACACATACACACTGACACACACACACTGACACACACACTCACGACACACACACACTGAAACACACACACACACACACTGACACACATGCACTGACACATACACTGACACCCGCATACTGACGCGCTCACTGACACACAAACACACACTGACACACATGCACTAACACACACACATTCGCACTGACACACACACACTGACACACACCCCGATACACACATTCACACTGACACACAAACACTGACACGCTCACTCACGACACACACACACTGAAACACACACACACACACACATACTGACACACATGCACTGACAGACACACACTGACACCTGCATACTGACGCGCTCACTGGCACACACACACACACTGACACACACGCACCCACTGACACACACACACCGACACACACATACTGACACACACACACACCCACTGACACACACACAATGACAAACACACTGACACACACACTGACACACACACTGGCACAGACACACACACACACTGACACACACACCCTTATACACACACTCACACATACAGACACACTGACACACACACCGATACACACATACACACTGACACACACACACTGACACACACACTCACGACACACACACACTGAAACACACACACACACTGACACACATGCACCGACACATGCACACTGACACACATACACACACACACTGACGCACACACACTGACACACACACTCACGACACACACACACTGAAACAGAAGTCCCCTGAGCGTGATGAAATGTATCCTAGGATTCTTTGGGAGGCGAGGGATGAGATTGCAGAGCCTTTGGCTTTGATCTTTGGGTCCTCGCTGTCCACGGGGATGGTGCCAGAGGACTGGAGAGTGGCAAATGTTGTTCCTCTGTTTAAGAAAGGGAATAGAAATGACCCTGGTAATTATAGACCGGTTAGTCTGACTTCGGTGGTTGGTAAATTGATGGAAAAGGTCCTTAGGGATGGGATTTACGACCATTTAGAAAGATGCGGATTAATCCGGGATAGTCAGCACGGATTTGTGAAGGGCAAATCGTGCCTCACAAATTTGATATAATTTTTTGAGGAGGTAACTAGGTGTGTTGATGAAGGTAGGGCGGTTGATGTCATATACATGGATTTTAGTAAGGCGTTTGATAAGGTCCCCCATGGTCGGCTTATGATGAAAGTAAGGAGGTGTGGGATAGAGGGAAAGTTGGCCGATTGGATAGGTAACTGGCTGTCTGATCGAAGACAGAGGGTGGTGGTGGATGGAAAATTTTCGGACTGGAGGCAGGTTGCTAGCGGAGTGCCGCAGGGATCGGTGCTTGGTCCTCTGCTCTTTGTGATTTTTATTAATGACTTAGAGGAGGGGGCTGAAGGGTGGATCAGTAAATTTGCTGATGACACCAAGATTGGTGGAGTAGTGGATGAGGTGGAGGGCTGTTGTAGGCTGCAAAGAGACATAGATAGGATGCAAAGCTGGGCTGAAAAATGGCAAATGGAGTTTAACTCTGATAAATGTGAGGTGATTCATTTTGGTAGGACTAATTTAAATGTGGATTACAGGGTCAAAGGTAGGGTTCTGAAGACTGTGGAGGAACAGAGAGATCTTGGGGTCCATATCCACAGATCTCTAAAGGTTGCCACTCAAGTGGATAGAGCTGTGAAGAATGCATATAGTGTGTTAGCTTTTATTAACAGGGGGTTGGAGTTTAAGAGCCGTGGGGTTATGCTGCAACTGTACAGGACCTTGGTGAGACCGCATTTGGAATATTGCGTGCAGTTCTGGTCACCTCACTATAAGAAGGATGTGGAAGCGCTGGAAAGAGTGCAGAGGAGATTTACCAGGATGCTGCCTGGTTTGGAGTGTCGGTCTTATGAGGAAAGGTTGAGGGAGCTGGGGCTGTTCTCTCTGGAGCGGAGGAGATTGAGGGGAGGCTTAATAGAGGTTTATAAAATGATGAAGGGGATAGATCGAGTGAACGTTCAAAGACTATTTCCTCGGGTGGATGGAGCTATTACGAGGGGGCATAACTATAGGGTTCATGGTGGGAGATATAGGAAGGATATCAGAGGTAGGTTCTTCACGCAGAGAGTGGTTGGGGTGTGGAATGGACTGCCTACAGTGATAGTGGAGTCAGACACTTTAGGAACATTTAAGCGGTTATTGGATAGGCACATGGAGCAAACCAGGATGGTAGGGAGTGGGATAGCTTGATCTTGGTTTCAGATGAAGGTCGGCACAACATCGTGGGCCGAAGGGCCTGTTCTGTGCTGTACTGTTCTATGTTCTATGTTCACACACACCGACACACACACACACACTGACACACACACACACAGCCACACACACAGTGACATACACACGCAGACGTACACACACTGACACACACACACACTGACAGACGGACACTGATGCACACACACACTGACAGACACACACACACTCAACACACACACGCACTGGCAAACACACACACCCACTGACACACACACACTGTCACACAGACACACACACACACTGACACACACTCACACTGACACACACACTCTGATGCACACGCACACACTGACGCACACACACACACTGACACACACACACTGTCACACACACACTGACGCACACACACTGATGCACACACACTGACACACACACACACACACACAGACACACACACACACAATGATGTACACTGACATACATGCACTGACACACATACACACACACACTGACGCACACACACTGACACACACTGACACACACACACACATACATACACACACACACACAGAGACATACACACACAGACGTACACACACTGACACACACACAATGACACACGCACACTGATGCGCACACACACTGACGGACATACACACTGAAACACAGACACACACACTGACAAACACACACACCCACTGACACACACACACTGTCACACGGACACACTCACACACACACAGTGACACACACACAGTGACACACACTCACACTGACACAGACACTCTGATGCACACGCACACATTGACGCACACACACACACTGACACACAAACTCACGACACACTCACACTTAAACACACACACACACTCACTGACACACACGCACTGACACACACACACACTGACACACGCATACTGACGCGCTCACGGACACGCACACACACACACTGACACAAACACACTGACACACACACACACCCACTGACACACACACTGACACACACACACACTGACACACTGAAACCGACACACACACACTGACACACAGACTGACACACACACTAATGCACACACACACACACTGACACAAACACACACACTGACACACGAACACTGACTCACGCACACTGACACACACACACTGACACACACACACTGACTCACACGCACTGACACACACACACACACACAGACACACAGGCACACAACACACACACACACTGACACACATGCACTGACACACATTCGCACTGACACACACACACTGACACACTCACCGATACACACTTACACACTGACACACACACACTGACACACACACTCACGACACACACACACTGAAACACACACACACTGACACACATGCACTGACACACACACACTGACACCCGCATACTGACGCGCTCACTGACACACACACACTGACACACACACGCACCCACTGACACACACACACTGACACACACATACTGACACACACACACACACACACACACTGACACACACACAATGACAAACACACTGACACACACACTGACACACACACTGGCACAGACACACACACACACACTGACACACACACCCTTATACACACACTCACACATACAGACACACTGACACACACACCGATACACACATACACACTGACACACACACACTGACACACACACTCACGACACACACACACTGAAACACACACACACACACACACTGACACACATGCACTGACACACACACACTGACACCCGCATACTGACGCGCTCACTGACACACACACACACACACACTGACACACACACGCACCCACTGACACACACACACTGACACACACATACTGACACACACACACACCCACTGACACACACACAATGACAAACACACTGACACACACACTGACACACACAATGGCACAGACACACACACACACTGACACACACACCCTGATACACACATTCACACATACAGACACACTGACACACACACACTGACACACACACGCACTGATACACACACCGACACACGCACACTGACACACATACACACACACACACTGACGCACACACACACACACACACACTGATTCACACACACACAGACACACACACATTGACATACACACACTGACACACACACACACTGACAGACGCACACTAATGCACACACACACTGACAGACACACACACACTCAACACACACACACACACGCACTGGCAAACACACACACCCACTGACACACACACACTGTCACACAGACACACACACTGACAAACACACACACCCACTGTCACACACACACTGACACACAGACACACACACACTGACACACATACACACTGACACACACACACTGACACACACACCGATACACACTTACACACTGACACACACATACTGACACACACACTCACGACACACACACACACACACTGATACACACACACACAGACACACACACAGTGACACCCGCATACTGACGCGCTCACTGACACACTCACACACACTGACACACACACACACCCACTGACACACACACACTGACACACACATACTGTCACACACACACACACACTGACACACACACAATGACAAACACACTGACACACACACTGACACACACACTGGCACAGACACACACACACACTGACACACACACCCTTATACACACACTCACACATACAGACACACTGACACACACACCGATACACACATACACACTGACACACCCACACTGACACACACACTCACGACACACACACACTGAAACACACACACACACTGACACACATGCACTGACACACACACACTGACACCCGCATACTGACGCGCTCACTGACACACACACACACACACTGACACACACACGCACCCACTGACACACACACACATTGACACACACATACTGACACACACATACACACACTGATACACACACAATGGCAAACACACTGACACACACACTGACACACACACTGGTACAGACACACACTGACACACACACCCTGATACACACACTCACACATACAGACACACTGACACACACACACTGACACAGACACGAACTGATACACACACCGACACACGCACACTGACACACATACACACACACACTGACGCACACACACTGACACACACACACACACACTGACACACACACACACAGACACACAGTGACATACACACACAGACGTACACACACTGACACACACACACACTGACAGACGCACACTGATGCACACACACACTGACAGACACACACACACTCAACACACACACACACACACACTGGCAAACACACACACCCACTGACACACACACACTGTCACACAGACACACACACTGACAAGCACACACACCCACTGACACACACACACTGT
>NC_135820.1:7916791-7924291 GCF_964213995.1 Mustelus asterias | reverse complement strand
CACACTCACACATACAGACACACTGACACACACACACTGACACAGACACGAACTGATACACACACCGACACACGCACACTGACACACATACACACACACACTGACGCACACACACTGACACACACACACACACACTGACACACACAGACACACACACAGTGACATACACACACAGACGTACACACACTGACACACACACACACTGACAGACGCACACTGATGCACACACACACTGACAGACACACACTCAACACACACACACACGCAGGCAAACACACACACCCACTGACACACACACACTGTCACACAGACACACACACTGACAAGCACACACACCCACTGACACACACACACTGTCACACAGACACACTCACACACACACACTGACACACACACACTGACACACTCACACAGACACTCTGATGCACACGCACACATTGACGCACACACACACACTGACACACAAACTCACGGCACACTCACACTTAAAAACACACACACACTCACTGACACACATGCACTGACGCGCTCACTGACACACACACACACACACACTGACACAAACACAGTGACACACAAACACACCCACTGACACACACACACACACACACACTGACACACACACACACTGACACACTGAAACCGACACACACACACTGACACACAGACTGTCACACACACACATACTGACACAGACACACTGGCACACACACACACACACACACACACACTCACGGCACACACACACTGAAACACACACACACTGACACACATGCACTGACACACACACTGACACCCGCATACTGACGCGCTCACTGACACACACACACACACACTGACACACATGCACTGACACACACACATTCGCACTGACACACACACACTGACACACACCCCGATACACACATTCACACTGACACACAAACACTGACACACACACACACTGACACACATGCACTGACACACACACACTGACACCCGCATACTGACGCGCTCACTGACACATACACACACACTGACACACACACGCACCCACTGACACACACACACTGACACACACATACTGACACACACACACCCTGATACACACACTCACACATACAGACACACTGACACACACACACACGAACTGATACACACACCGACACACGCACACTGAGACACATACACCCACACACTGACGCACACACACTGACACACACACGCACACACACTGACACACACACACAGACACACACACAGTGACGTACACACACAGACGTACACACACTGACACACACACACACTGACAGACGCACACGGATGCACACACACACTGACAGACACACACACACTCAACACACACACACACACACTGGCAAACACACACACCCACTGACACACACACACTGTCACACAGACACACACACTGACAAACACACAAACCCACTGACACACACACACTGTCACACGGACACACTCACACACACACACTGACACACACACACTGACACACACTCACACTGACACAGACACGGACACACTCACACACACTCACGACACACACACACTGAAACACACACACACACACACACACTGACACACATTAACTGACACACACACACTGACACCCGCATACTGATGCGCTCACTGACACACACACACACACACTGACACACACACGCACCCACTGACACACACACACTGACACACACATACTGACACACACACACACACACTGACACACACACAATGACAAACACACTGACACACACACTGACACACACACTGGCACAGACACACACACACACTGACACACACACCCTTATACACACACTCACACATACAGACACACTGACACACACACCGATACACACATACACACTGACACACACACACTGACACACACACTCACGACACACACAAACTGAAACACACACACACACTGACACACATGCACTGACACACACACACTGACACCCGCATACTGACGCGCTCACTGACACACACACACACACACACACTGACACACACACGCACCCACTGACACACACACACTGACACACACATACTGACACACACACACACCCACTGACACACACACAATGACAAACACACTGACACACACACTGACACTCACACATACAGACACACTGACACACACACTGACACACACACGCACTGATACACACACCGACACACGCACACTGACACACATACACACACACACTGACGCACACACACACACACACACTGATACACACACACACAGACACACACACAGTGACATACACACACAGACGTACACACACTGACACACACACATACTGATGCACACACACACTGACAGACACACACACACACTCAACACACACACACACGCACTGGCAAACACACACACCCACTGACACACACACACTGTCACACAGACACACACACTGACAAACACACACACCCACTGTCACACACACACTGTCACACAGACACACTCACACACACACACTGACACACATACACACTGACACACACACACTGACACACACACACTGACACACGCATACTGTCGAGCTCACTGACACACACACACACACACTGACACACACACACTGACACACGCACACCACCACTGAAACACACATACTCACCCACACACACACACACACTGACACAGACACACTGACACACACACACACCCACTGACACACACACAATGACAAACACACTGACACACACACAGACACACACACTGGCACAGACACACACACACACTGACACACACACCCTGATACACACACACACTGACAGACACACACACACTCAACACACACACACACACACACTGGCAAACACACACACCCACTGACACACACACACTGTCACACAGACACACACACTGACAAACACACAAACCCACTGACACACACACACTGTCACACGGACACACTCACACACACACACTGACACACACACACTGTCACACACTCACACTGACACAGACACTCTGATGCACACGCACACATTGACGCACACACACACTCACTGACACACACGCACTCACTGACACACACACACTTAAACACACACACACTCACTGACACACACGCACTGACACACACCCTCACTGACACACGCATACTGCCGCGCTCACGGACACACACACACACTGACACAAACACACTGACACACACACACACCCACTGACACACACACTGACACACACACACACACTGACACACTGAAACCGACACACACACTAACGCACACACACACACACTGACACAAACACACACACTGACACACGCACACTGACTCACGCACACTGACACACACACACTGACACACACACACTGACTCACACGCACTGACACACACACACACACACAGACACACTGGCACAGAACACACACACACACACTAACACACATGCACTGACACACACATTCGCACTGACACACACACACTGACACACACACCGATACACACTTACACACTGACACACACACACTCACGACACACACACACTGAAACACACACACACACACACACACTGACACACATTCACTGACACACACACACTGACACCCGCATACTGACGCGCTCACTGACACACACACACACACTGACACACACACGCACCCACTGACACACACACACTGACACACACATACTGACACACACACACACACACACTGACACACACACAATGACAAACACACTGACACGCACACTGACACACACACTTTCACAGACACACACACACACTGACACACACACCCTTATACACACACTCACACATACAGACACACTGACACACACACCGATACACACATACACACTGACACACACACACTGACACACACACTCACGACACACACAAACTGAAACACACACACACACACACTGACACACATGCACTGACACACACACACTGACACCCGCATACTGACGCGCTCACTGACACAGACACACACACACACACTGACACACACACGCACCCACTGACACACACACACTGACACACACATACTGACACACACACACACACCCACTGACACACACACAATGACAAACACACTGACACACACACTGACACTCACACATACAGACACACTGACACACACACTGACACACACACGCACTGATACACACACCGACACACGCACACTGACACACATACACACACACACTGACGCACACACACACACACACACTGATACACACACACACAGACACACACACAGTGACATACACACACAGGCGTACACACACTGACACACACACATACTGATGCACACACACACTGACAGACACACACACACTCAACACACACACACACGCACTGGCAAACACACACACCCACTGACACACACACACTGTCACACAGACACACACACTGACAAACACACACACCCACTGTCACACACACACTGTCACACAGACACACTCACACACACACACACTGACACACATACACACTGACACACACACACAGACGTACACACACTGACACACACACACACTGACAGACGCACACTGATGCACACACACACTGACAGACACACACACACTCAACACACACACACACACACACTGGCAAACACACACACCCACTGACACACACACACTGTCACACAGACACACACACTGACAAGCACACACACCCACTGACACACACACACTGTCACACAGACACACTCAAACACACACGCTGACACACACACACTGACACACACACTCACACAGACACTCTGATGCACACGCACACATTGACGCACACACACACACTGACACACAAACTCATGACACACTCACACTTAAACACACACACACACTCACTGACACACACGCACTGACACACACACTGAAACACGCATACTGACGCGCTCACTGACACACACACACACACACACTGACACAAACACAGTGACACACAAACACACCCACTGACACCCACACACACACTGACACACACACACACTCACACACTGAAACCGACACACACACTGACACACAGACTGACACACACACACACACACTGACACAGACACACTGGCACACACACACACACTGACACACATGCACTGACACACACAAATTCGCACTTACACACATACACTGACACACACACCGATACACACATACACACTGACACACACACACTGACACACACACTCACGACACACACACACTGAAACACACACACATACACACACACTCACGACACACACACACTGAAACACCCACACATACACACTGACACACATGCACTGACACACACACTGACACCCGCATACTGACGCGCTCACTGACACACAAACACACACTGACACACATGCACTGACACACACACATTCGCACTGACACACACACACTGACACACACCCGATACACACATTCACACTGACACACAAACACTGACACACTCACTCACGACACACACACACTGAAACACACACACACACACATACTGACACACATGCACTGACAGACACACACTGACACCCGCATACTGACGCGCTCACTGGCACACACATTACACACACACACTGACACACACACGCACCCACTGACACACACACACCGACACACACATACTGACACACACACACACACCCACTGACACACACACAATGACAAACACACTGACACACACACTGGCACAGACACACACACACACACTGACACACACACCCTTATACACACACTCACACATACAGACACACTGACACACACACCGATACACACATACACACTGACACACACACACTGACACACACACTCATGACACACACACACTGAAACACACACTGACACACATGCACCGACACACGCACACTGACACACATACACACACTGACGCACACACACTGACACACACACACACACACACTGACACACACACACACTGACGCACACACACTGACACACACACACACACACTGACACACACACACACACAGACACACACACAGTGACATACACACACAGACGTGCACACACTGACACACACACACACTGACAGACGCACACTGATGCACACACACACTGACAGACACACACACACTCAACACACACACACACGCACTGGCAAACACACACACACACTGACACACACACACTGTCACACAGACACACTCTCACACACACACTGACACACACACACACTGACACACACTCACACTGACACAGACACTCTGATGCACACGCACACATTGACGCACACACACACACTGACACACAAACTCACGACACACTCACACTTAAACACACACACACTCACTGACACACACGCACTGACACACACTGACACACGCATACTGACGCGCTCACTGACACACACACACACACACACTGACACAAACACAGTGATACACACACACACCCACTGACACACACACACACACACTGACACACACACTCACTGAAACCGACACACACACACTGACACACAGACTGGCACACACTGACACAGACACACTGGCACACACACACACACACACACACACACTGACACACATGCACTGACACACACACACATTCGCTCTGACACACACACACTGACACACACCGATACACACATACTCACTGACACACACACACTGACACACACACTCACGACACACACACACTGAAACACACACACACACACACTGACACACATGCACTGACACACACACTAACACCCGCATACTGACGCGCTCACTGACACACACACACACACACACACACTGACACACACACTCACCCACTGACACACACACACTGACACACACATACTGACACACACACACACCCACTGTCACACACACAATGACAAACACACTGACACACACACTGACACACACACTGGCACAGACACACACACACACTGACACACACACCCTGATACACACACTCACACATACAGACACACTGACACACGCACACTGACACACACACGCACGGATACACACACCGACACACGCACACTGACACACATACACACACACACTGACGCACACACACCGACACACACACACACAATGACACACACACACACACAGACACACACACACAGTGACATACACACACACAGACGTACACACACTGACACACACACACACTGACAGACGGACACTTTTGCACACACACACTGACACACACACACACTCAACACACACACGCACTGGCAAACACACACACCCACTGACACACACACACTGAAACACACACACACACTGACACACATGCACCGACACACACACACTGACACACACATAGAGACACACACACACACCCACTGACACACACAGAATGACAAACACACTGACACACACACTGACACACACACTGGCACAGACACACACACACACTGACACACACACCCTGATACACACACTCACACATACAGACACACTGACACACACACACTGACACACACACGCACGGATACACACACCGACACACGCACACTGACACACAGACACACACACACCCTGACACACACAACCTGATACACACACTCACACATACAGACACTCT
>NC_135820.1:7906791-7909291 GCF_964213995.1 Mustelus asterias | reverse complement strand
ACCCACTGACACACACACACTGTCACACAGACACACTCACACACACACACTGACACACACACACTGACACACTCACACAGACACTCTGATGCACACGCACACATTGACGCACACACACACACTGACACACAAACTCACGGCACACTCACACTTAAAAACACACACACACTCACTGACACACATGCACTGACGCGCTCACTGACACACACACACACACACACTGACACAAACACAGTGACACACAAACACACCCACTGACACACACACACACACACACACTGACACACACACACACTGACACACTGAAACCGACACACACACACTGACACACAGACTGTCACACACACACATACTGACACAGACACACTGGCACACACACACACACACACACACACACTCACGGCACACACACACTGAAACACACACACACTGACACACATGCACTGACACACACACTGACACCCGCATACTGACGCGCTCACTGACACACACACACACACACTGACACACATGCACTGACACACACACATTCGCACTGACACACACACACTGACACACACCCCGATACACACATTCACACTGACACACAAACACTGACACACACACACACTGACACACATGCACTGACACACACACACTGACACCCGCATACTGACGCGCTCACTGACACATACACACACACTGACACACACACGCACCCACTGACACACACACACTGACACACACATACTGACACACACACACCCTGATACACACACTCACACATACAGACACACTGACACACACACACACGAACTGATACACACACCGACACACGCACACTGAGACACATACACCCACACACTGACGCACACACACTGACACACACACGCACACACACTGACACACACACACAGACACACACACAGTGACGTACACACACAGACGTACACACACTGACACACACACACACTGACAGACGCACACGGATGCACACACACACTGACAGACACACACACACTCAACACACACACACACACACTGGCAAACACACACACCCACTGACACACACACACTGTCACACAGACACACACACTGACAAACACACAAACCCACTGACACACACACACTGTCACACGGACACACTCACACACACACACTGACACACACACACTGACACACACTCACACTGACACAGACACGGACACACTCACACACACTCACGACACACACACACTGAAACACACACACACACACACACACTGACACACATTAACTGACACACACACACTGACACCCGCATACTGATGCGCTCACTGACACACACACACACACACTGACACACACACGCACCCACTGACACACACACACTGACACACACATACTGACACACACACACACACACTGACACACACACAATGACAAACACACTGACACACACACTGACACACACACTGGCACAGACACACACACACACTGACACACACACCCTTATACACACACTCACACATACAGACACACTGACACACACACCGATACACACATACACACTGACACACACACACTGACACACACACTCACGACACACACAAACTGAAACACACACACACACTGACACACATGCACTGACACACACACACTGACACCCGCATACTGACGCGCTCACTGACACACACACACACACACACACTGACACACACACGCACCCACTGACACACACACCCTGACACACACATACTGACACACACACACACCCACTGACACACACACAATGACAAACACACTGACACACACACTGACACTCACACATACAGACACACTGACACACACACTGACACACACACGCACTGATACACACACCGACACACGCACACTGACACACATACACACACACACTGACGCACACACACACACACACACTGATACACACACACACAGACACACACACAGTGACATACACACACAGACGTACACACACTGACACACACACATACTGATGCACACACACACTGACAGACACACACACACACTCAACACACACACACACGCACTGGCAAACACACACACCCACTGACACACACACACTGTCACACAGACACACACACTGACAAACACACACACCCACTGTCACACACACACTGTCACACAGACACACTCACACACACACACTGACACACATACACACTGACACACACACACTGACACACACACACTGACACACGCATACTGTCGAGCTCACTGACACACACACACACACACTGACACACACACACTGACACACGCACACCACCACTGAAACACACATACTCACCCACACACACACACACACTGACACAGACACACTGACACACACACACACCCACTGACACACACACAATGACAAACACACTGACACACACACAGACACACACACTGGCACAGACACACACACACACTGACACACACACCCTGATACACACACACACTGACAGACACACACACACTCAACACACACACACACACACACTGGCAAACACACACA
>NC_135820.1:7849291-7901791 GCF_964213995.1 Mustelus asterias | reverse complement strand
ACACACTTACACACACACACTGACACACACACACAAACTGACACACACACACACTGACACACACTCACCCACTGAGAAACACACACCGACACACACACACTGACACACACACACTGGCGCACACACACACACACACTGACACTCAGCACTGACACACACACACTGACACACGCATACTGATGCGCTCACTGACACACACACACACACACACAATGACACAAACACACTGACATACACACACACCCACTGACACACACATACACACACACACACACACTGACACACACAAACACACTGACACACTGAAACCGACACACACACACTGACACACAGACTGAAACACACACTAACGCACACACACACACACTGAAACAAACACACACTGACACACGCACACAGACTCACGCACACTGACACACACACACTGACACACACACACTGACTCACGCGCACTGACACACACACACACACTGACACAGACACACTGGCACACACACACACACACCCTGACACACATGCACTGACACACACACATTCGCACTGACACACACATACTGACACACACACCGATACACACATGCACACTGACACACACACACTGACACACACACTCACGACACACACACACTGAAACACACACACACACACACTGACACACACATGCACCCACTGACACACACACACTGACACACACATACTGACACACACACACACCCACTGACACAAACACAATGACAAACACACTGACGCACACACTGACACACACACACTGGCACAGACACACACACACAATGACACACACACCCTGATACACACACTCACACATACAGTCACACTGACACACACGCACTGACACACACACGCACTGATACACACACCGACACACGCACACTGACACACATACACACACACACTGACGCACACACACTGACACACACACACACACACACACAGACACACACACAGTGACATACACACACAGACGTACACACACTGACACACACACACACTGACAGACGCACACTGATGCACAGACACACTGACAGATACACACACACTGAACACACACACACTCACACGCAAACACAAACACCCACTGACACACACACACTGTCACACAGACACACTCACACACACTGACACACACTCACACTGACACACACTCTCTGATGCACACGCACACACTGACGCACACACACACACTGACACACACACACAAACACACTGACACACACACACTGACGCACACAATCTGATGCACACACACTGACACACACACACACACACAGTCACACACACACACAATGATGCACACTGACATACATGCACTGACACACACACACACGCACACTGACACACACGCACTGACACACCTACACACTGACACACGCATACTGACGCGCTCACTGACACACACAGACACACACACTGACACACACACACTCACACACACTCACACACACTGACTAACACACATCGACACCCACTCACCCACTGACACACACACAATGACAAACACACTGACACACACACTGGCACACACACACACACACTGACACACGGGCACTGACACACACACGCACACTGACACACACACACTGATACACACACTGACACACACTTACACACTGACACACACACACTGAAACACACACACACACACACACATTGACACACACGCACTGACACACACTGACACACGCATACTGACGCACTCACTGACACACACACACACACTGACACACACACACTGACACACACACACACCCACTGACACACATGCACTGACACACACACACTGACACACCCACACTGGCACACACACACACTGACACACACACACTGATACACACACTGACACACACATACACAGAGACACACACACACTGACACACACAGTCAGGACACACACTGAAACACACACACACACACACACTGACACACACGCACTGACACACACACACAGACACGCATACTGACGCGCTCACTGACACACACACACACACACACACACTGACACACACACACTGACACACGCAAACCACCACTGAAACACACATACCGACACAAACACACACACTGACACACACACACTGACACACACACACACACACCCACTGACACACACACAATGACAAACACACTGACACACACACTGACTCATACACTGGCACACACACACACACTGACATACACACACACATACACACTGACACACGCACACTGACACTCGCACAGTGTCTCACACACACAGTCACGACACCCGCACACTGAAACACACACACACACAAACACTGACACACACACAGACACACACACTGAAGCACACTGACGTACACACACTGACGCACACACTCACTGACCCACACACACTCACACACACATACTGACACACACACACACTGACACACACACAATGACAAAATCACTGACACACACACTGACACACACACTGGCACAGACACACACACACACTGACACACACACCCTGATACACACACTGACACATACAGACACACTGACACACACACACTGACACACACACGCACTGAGACACACACCGACACACGCACACTGATACACACACACACACACTGACGCACACACACTGACACACACACACACACACACTGACACACACACACACACACAGAAACACACACAGTGACATACACACACAGACGTACATACACTGACACACAAACACACTGACAGACGCACACCGATGCACACACACACTGACACACACACCGATACACACATACACACTGACACACACACACTGACACACACACTCACGACACACACACACTGAAACACACACACACACACACACAGACACACATGCACTGACACCCGCATACTGAGGCGCTCACTGACACACAGACACACACACACACTCACTGACACACACACACACTGACACACACACGCACCCACTGACACACACACACTGACACACATACTGACACACACACACCCACTGACACACACACAATGACAAACACACTGACACACACACTGACACACACACTGGCACAAACACACACACACACTGACACACACACCCTGATACACACACTCACACATACAGACACACTGACACACACGCACTGACACACACATGCACTGATACACACACCGACACACGCACACTGACACACATACACAGACACACTGACGCACACACACTGACACACACACACACACACAGACACACACACAGTGGCATACACACACAAACGTACACACACTGACACACACACACACTGACAGACGCACACTGATGCACAGACACACTGACAGACACACACACACTCAACACACACACACTCACACGCAAACACACACACCACTGACACACACACACTGTCACACAGACACACACACACACACTGACACACACTCACACTGACACACACACTCTGATGCACACGCACACACTAACGCACACACACACACTGACACACACACACAAACAGACTGACACACACACTGACGCACACAATCTGATGCACACACACTGACACACACACACACACACACAGACACACACACACACAATGATGCACACTGACATACATGCACTGACACACACACACACACACGCACACTGACACATACGCACTGACACACCTACACACTGACACACGCATACTGACGCGCTCACTGACACACACAGACACACACACTGACACACACACAATCACACCCACTCACACCCACTGACAAACACACATCGACACGCACTCACCCACTGACACACATGCGCTGACACACACACGCACACTGACACACACACACTGATACACACACTGACACACACTTACACACTGACACACACACACTGAAACACACACACACACACACATTGACACACACGCACTGACACACACTGACACACGCATACTGACGCACTCACTGACACACACACACACTGACACACACACACAGACACGCATACTGACGCGCTCACTGACACACACACACACACACACACTGACACACACACACACTGACACACGCACACCACCACTGAAACACACATACCGACACACACACACACACTGACACACACACACTGACACACACACACACACCCACTGACACACACACAATGACAAACACACTGACAAACACACTGACACATACACTGGCACACACACACACACTGACATACACATACACACACTGACACACACATACACACTGACACACGCAGACTGACACTCGCACAGTGTCTCACACACACAGTCACGACACACACACACTGAAACACACACACACACAAACACTGACACACACACAGACACACACACTGAAGCACACTGACGTACACACACTGACACACACACACACTGACACAGACACACTGGCACACACACACACACACACTGACACACATGCACTGACACACAAACACGCACTGACACACACACACTGACACACACACCGATACACACATACACACTGACACACACACACTGACACACACACTCACGACACACACACACTGAAACACACACACACACTGACACACACGCACTGACACACACATACACACTGACACATGCATACTGACGCGCTTACTGACACACACACACACACACATTGCCACACACACTGACACACACACACCCACTGACACACACACCGGCACACACACACCGACACACAAACACTGACACACACATACTGACACACACACACATCCTTTCACACACACACAATGACAAACACACTGACACACACAGTGACACACACTCTGGCACAAACACACCCTGACACACACACACCCTGATAAACACGGTCACACACAGACACACTGACACACACACACTGACACACACACGCACTGATACACACACCGTCACACGCACACAGACGCACATACACACACACACATACACACTGAAACACACACTGACACACACACTCACACACACACTCACAACACACACACACTGAAACACACACACACACACACATGCAGTGACACACACACACTGACACCCGCATACTGACGCACTCACTGACACACACACACACAAACACACACACACACTCACTGACACACACACACTCACACACACATACTGACACACACACACACCCACTGACACACACACAATGACAAACACACTGACACACACACTGACACACACACTGGCACAGACACACACACACACTGACACACACACCCTTATACACACACTCACACATACAGACACACTGACACACGCACACTGACACACATACACACACACACTGACACACACACACACACTGACACACACACACACACACACACAGAAACACACACAGTGACATACACACACAGACGTACATACACTGACACACAAACACACTGACAGACGCACACCGATGCACACATACACACTGACACACACACACTGACACACACACACTGAAACACACACACACAGACACACATGCACTGACACCCGCATACTGACGCGCTCACTGACACACACACACACACACACTCACTGACACACACACACACTGACACACACACGCACCCACTGACACACACACACTGACACACACATACTGACACACACAGACACCCACTGACACACACACAATGACAAACACACTGACACACACACTGACACACACACTGGCACAGACACACACACACACTGACACACACACCCTGATACACACACTCACACATACAGACACACTGACACACACACACACTGACACACACACGCACTGATACACACACCGACACACGCACACTGACACACGTACACACACACACTGACGCACACACACTGACACACACACACACTGACACACACACAGACACACACACAGTGACATACACACACAGACGTACACACACTGACACACACACAAACTGACAGACGCACACTGATGCACACACACACTGACAGACACACACACACTCAACACACACACACACACTGGCAAACACACACACCCACTGACACACACACACTGTCACACAGACACACACACACACTGACACACACACACTGACACACACACTCTGATGCACACGCACACACTGACGCACACACACACACTGACACACACACGCAAACACACTGACACACACACCCTGACGCACACACACTGATGCACACACACTGAAACACACACACACACACAGACAGACACACACACACACACAATGATGCACACGCACTAACACACCTCACACTGACACACGCATACTGAAGCGCTTACTGACACACACAGACACACACACTGACACACACGCACTCACACACACTCACACCCACTGACAAACACACATCGACACACACACACCCACTGACACACACCCACTGACAAACACACTGACACACACACTGGCACACACACACAGATGCACACACTGACACACACTTACACACTGACACACACACACTGACACACGCACACCACCACTGAAACACACACACACACACACACTGACACACACACACTGACACACACACACACACCCACTGACACACACACACTGACACACACACACTGACACACACACACTGACACACACACGCACTGATACACACAGCGTCACACGCACACAGACGCACATACACACACACACATACACACTGAAACACACACTGACACACACACTCACAACACACACACACTGAAACACACACACATACACACATGCACTGACACACACACACTGACACCCGCATACTGACGCGCTCACTGACACACACACACACAAACACACACACACACACACTCACTGACACACACACACTCACACACACATACTGACACACACACACACCCACTGACACACACACAATGACAAACACACTGACACACACACTGACACACACACTGGCACAGACACACACACACACTGACACACACACCCTTATACACACACTCACACATACAGACACACTGACACACGCACACTGACACACATACACACACACACTGACACACACACACACACACTGACACACACACACACACACACAGAAACACACACAGTGACATACACACACAGACGTACACACACTGACACACACACAAACTGACAGACGCACACTGATGCACACACACACTGACAGACACACACACACTCAACACACACACACACACTGGCAAACACACACACCACTGACACACACACACTGTCACACAGACACACACACACACACTGACACACACTCACACTGACACACACACTCTGATGCACACGCACACACTAACGCACACACACACACTGACACACACACACAAACAGACTGACACACACACTGACGCACACAATCTGATGCACACACACTGACACACACACACACACACACAGACACACACACACACAATGATGCACACTGACATACATGCACTGACACACACACACACACACGCACACTGACACATACGCACTGACACACCTACACACTGACACACGCATACTGACGCGCTCACTGACACACACAGACACACACACTGACACACACACAATCACACCCACTCACACCCACTGACAAACACACATCGACACGCACTCACCCACTGACACACATGCGCTGACACACACACGCACACTGACACACACACACTGATACACACACTGACACACACTTACACACTGACACACACACACTGAAACACACACACACACATTGACACACACGCACTGACACACACTGACACACGCATACTGACGCACTCACTGACACACACACACACTGACACACACACACAGACACGCATACTGACGCGCTCACTGACACACACACACACACACACACTGACACACACACACTGACACACGCACACCACCACTGAAACACACATACCGACACACACACACACACTGACACACACACACTGACACACACACACACACCCACTGACACACACACAATGACAAACACACTGACAAACACACTGACACATACACTGGCACACACACACACACTGACATACACATACACACACTGACACACACATACACACTGACACACGCAGACTGACACTCGCACAGTGTCTCACACACACAGTCACGACACACACACACTGAAACACACACACACACAAACACTGACACACACACAGACACACACACTGAAGCACACTGACGTACACACACTGACACACACACACACTGACACAGACACACTGGCACACACACACACACACACTGACACACATGCACTGACACACAAACACGCACTGACACACACACACTGACACACACACCGATACACACATACACACTGACACACACACACTGACACACACACTCACGACACACACACACTGAAACACACACACACACTGACACACACGCACTGACACACACATACACACTGACACATGCATACTGACGCGCTTACTGACACACACACACATTGCCACACACACTGACACACACACACCCACTGACACACACACCGGCACACACACACCGACACACAAACACTGACACACACATACTGACATACACACACATCCTTTCACACACACACAATGACAAACACACTGACACACACAGTGACACACACTCTGGCACAAACACACCCTGACACACACACACCCTGATAAACACGGTCACACACAGACACACTGACACACACACACTGACACACACACGCACTGATACACACACCGTCACACGCACACAGACGCACATACACACACACACATACACACTGAAACACACACTGACACACACACTCACAACACACACACACTGAAACACACACACACACACACATGCAGTGACACACACACACTGACACCCGCATACTGACGCACTCACTGACACACACACACACAAACACACACACACACTCACTGACACACACACACTCACACACACATACTGACACACACACACACCCACTGACACACACACAATGACAAACACACTGACACACACACTGACACACACACTGGCACAGACACACACACACACTGACACACACACCCTTATACACACACTCACACATACAGACACACTGACACACGCACACTGACACACATACACACACACACTGACACACACACACACACTGACACACACACACACACACACACACAGAAACACACACAGTGACATACACACACAGACGTACATACACTGACACACAAACACACTGACAGACGCACACCGATGCACACATACACACTGACACACACACACTGACACACACACACTGAAACACACACACACAGACACACATGCACTGACACCCGCATACTGACGCGCTCACTGACACACACACACACACACACTCACTGACACACACACACACTGACACACACACGCACCCACTGACACACACACACTGACACACACATACTGACACACACAGACACCCACTGACACACACACAATGACAAACACACTGACACACACACTGACACACACACTGGCACAGACACACACACACACTGACATACACATACACACACTGACACACACATACACACTGACACACGCAGACTGACACTCGCACAGTGTCTCACACACACAGTCACGACACACACACACTGAAACACACACACACACAAACACTGACACACACACAGACACACACACTGAAGCACACTGACGTACACACACTGACACACACACACACTGACACAGACACACTGGCACACACACACACACACACACTGACACACATGCACTGACACACAAACACGCACTGACACACACACACTGACACACACACCGATACACACATACACACTGACACACACACACTGACACACACACTCACGACACACACACACTGAAACACACACACACACTGACACACACGCACTGACACACACATACACACTGACACATGCATACTGACGCGCTTACTGACACACACACACACACACATTGCCACACACACTGACACACACACACCCACTGACACACACACCGGCACACACACACCGACACACAAACACTGACACACACATACTGACATACACACACATCCTTTCACACACACACAATGACAAACACACTGACACACACAGTGACACACACTCTGGCACAAACACACCCTGACACACACACACCCTGATAAACACGGTCACACACAGACACACTGACACACACACACTGACACACACACGCACTGATACACACACCGTCACACGCACACAGACGCACATACACACACACACATACACACTGAAACACACACTGACACACACACTCACAACACACACACACTGAAACACACACACACACACACATGCAGTGACACACACACACTGACACCCGCATACTGACGCACTCACTGACACACACACACACAAACACACACACACACTCACTGACACACACACACTCACACACACATACTGACACACACACACACCCACTGACACACACACAATGACAAACACACTGACACACACACTGACACACACACTGGCACAGACACACACACACACTGACACACACACCCTTATACACACACTCACACATACAGACACACTGACACACGCACACTGACACACATACACACACACACTGACACACACACACACACTGACACACACACACACACACACAGAAACACACACAGTGACATACACACACAGACGTACATACACTGACACACAAACACACTGACAGACGCACACCGATGCACACATACACACTGACACACACACACTGACACACACACACTGAAACACACACACACAGACACACATGCACTGACACCCGCATACTGACGCGCTCACTGACACACACACACACACACACTCACTGACACACACACACACTGACACACACACGCACCCACTGACACACACACACTGACACACACATACTGACACACACAGACACCCACTGACACACACACAATGACAAACACACTGACACACACACTGACACACACACTGGCACAGACACACACACACACTGACACACACACCCTGATACACACACTCACACATACAGACACACTGACACACACACACACTGACACACACACGCACTGATACACACACCGACACACGCACACTGACACACATATACACACACACTGACGCACACACACTGACACACACACACACTGACACACACACAGACACACACACAGTGACATACACACACAGACGTACACACACTGACACACACACAAACTGACAGACGCACACTGATGCACACACACACTGACAGACACACACACACTCAACACACACACACACACTGGCAAACACACACACCCACTGACACACACACACTGTCACACAGACACACACACACACTGACACACACACACTGACACACACACTCTGATGCACACGCACACACTGACGCACACACACACACTGACACACACACGCAAACACACTGACACACACACCCTGACGCACACACACTGATGCACACACACTGACACACACACACACACACAGACAGACACACACACACACACAATGATGCACACGCACTAACACACCTCACACTGACACACGCATACTGAAGCGCTCACTGACACACACAGACACACACACTGACACACACGCACTCACACACACTCACACCCACTGACAAACACACATCGACACACACACACCCACTGACACACACCCACTGACAAACACACTGACACACACACTGGCACACACACACAGATGCACACACTGACACACACTTACACACTGACACACACACACTGACACACGCACACCACCACTGAAACACACACACACACACACACACACACTGACACACACACACTGACACACACACACACACCCACTGACACACACACACTGACACACACACACTGACACACACACACTGACTCACGCGCACTGACACACACACACACTGACACAGACACACTGGCACACACACACACACACCCTGACACACATGCACTGACACACACACATTCGCACTGACACACACATACTGACACACACACCGATACACACATGCACACTGACACACACACACTGACACACACACTCACGACACACACACACTGAAACACACACACACACACACTGACACACACATGCACCCACTGACACACACACACTGACACACACATACTGACACACACACACACCCACTGACACAAACACAATGACAAACACACTGACGCACACACTGACACACACACACTGGCACAGACACACACACACAATGACACACACACCCTGATTCACACACTCACACATACAGTCACACTGACACACACGCACTGACACACACACGCACTGATACACACACCGACACACGCACACTGACACACATACACACACACACTGACGCACACACACTGACACACACACACACACACACAGACACACACACAGTGACATACACACACAGACGTACACACACTGACACACACACACACTGACAGACGCACACTGATGCACAGACACACTGACAGATACACACACACTGAACACACACACACTCACACGCAAACACAAACACCCACTGACACACACACACTGTCACACAGACACACTCACACACACTGACACACACTCACACTGACACACACTCTCTGATGCACACGCACACACTGACGCACACACACACACTGACACACACACACAAACACACTGACACACACACACTGACGCACACAATCTGATGCACACACACTGACACACACACACACACACAGTCACACACACACACAATGATGCACACTGACATACATGCACTGACACACACACACACGCACACTGACACACACGCACTGACACACCTACACACTGACACACGCATACTGACGCGCTCACTGACACACACAGACACACACACTGACACACACACACTCACACACACTCACACACACTGACTAACACACATCGACACCCACTCAGCCACTGACACACACACAATGACAAACACACTGACACACACACTGGCACACACACACACACACTGACACACGTGCACTGACACACACACGCACACTGACACACACACACTGATACACACACTGACACACACTTACACACTGACACACACACACTGAAACACATACACACACACACACATTGACACACACGCACTGACACACACTGACACACGCATACTGACGCACTCACTGACACACACACACACACTGACACACACACACTGACACACACACACACCCACTGACACACATGCACTGACACACACACACTGACACACCCACACTGGCACACACACACACTGACACACACACACTGATACACACACTGACACACACATACACAGAGACACACACACACTGACACACACAGTCAGGACACACACTGAAACACACACACACACACACACTGACACACACGCACTGACACACACACACAGACACGCATACTGACGCGCTCACTGACACACACACACACACACACACACACACTGACACACACACACTGACACACGCAAACCACCACTGAAACACACATACCGACACAAACACACACACTGACACACACACACTGACACACACACACACACACCCACTGACACACACACAATGACAAACACACTGACACACACACTGACTCATACACTGGCACACACACACACACTGACATACACACACACATACACACTGACACACGCACACTGACACTCGCACAGTGTCTCACACACACAGTCACGACACCCGCACACTGAAACACACACACACACAAACACTGACACACACACAGACACACACACTGAAGCACACTGACGTACACACACTGACGCACACACTCACTGACCCACACACACTCACACACACATACTGACACACACACACACTGACACACACACAATGACAAAATCACTGACACACACACTGACACACACACTGGCACAGACACACACACACACTGACACACACACCCTGATACACACACTCACACATACAGACACACTGACACACACACACTGACACACACACGCACTGAGACACACACCGACACACGCACACTGATACACACACACACACACTGACGCACACACACTGACACACACACACACACACTGACACACACACACACACACAGAAACACACACAGTGACATACACACACAGACGTACATACACTGACACACAAACACACTGACAGACGCACACCGATGCACACACACACTGACACACACACCGATACACACATACACACTGACACACACACACTGACACACACACTCACGACACACACACACTGAAACACACACACACACACACAGACACACATGCACTGACACCCGCATACTGAGGCGCTCACTGACACACAGACACACACACACTTACTGACACACACACACACTGACACACACACGCACCCACTGACACACACACACTGACACACATACTGACACACACACACCCACTGACACACACACAATGACAAACACACTGACACACACACTGACACACACACTGGCACAAACACACACACACACTGACACACACACCCTGATACACACACTCACACATACAGACACACTGACACACACGCACTGACACACACACGCACTGATACACACACCGACACACGCACACTGACACACATACACAGACACACTGACGCACACACACTGACACACACACACACTCACAGACACACACACAGTGGCATACACACACAAACGTACACACACTGACACACACACACACTGACAGACGCACACTGATGCACAGACACACTGACAGACACACACACACTCAACACACACACACTCACACGCAAACACACACACCACTGACACACACACACTGTCACACAGACACACACACACACACTGACACACACTCACACTGACACACACACTCTGATGCACACGCACACACTAACGCACACACACACACTGACACACACACACAAACAGACTGACACACACACTGACGCACACAATCTGATGCACACACACTGACACACACACACACACACAGACACACACACACACAATGATGCACACTGACATACATGCACTGACACACACACACACACACACACGCACACTGACACATACGCACTGACACACCTACACACTGACACACGCATACTGACGCGCTCACTGACACACACAGACACACACACTGACACACACACAATCACACCCACTCACACCCACTGACAAACACACATCGACACGCACTCACCCACTGACACACATGCGCTGACACACACACGCACACTGACACACACACACTGATACACACACTGACACACACTTACACACTGACACACACACACTGAAACACACACACACACACACATTGACACACACGCACTGACACACACTGACACACGCATACTGACGCACTCACTGACACACACACACACTGACACACACACACAGACACGCATACTGACGCGCTCACTGACACACACACACACACACACACTGACACACACACACTGACACACGCACACCACCACTGAAACACACATACCGACACACACACACACACTGACACACACACACTGACACACACACACACACCCACTGACACACACACAATGACAAACACACTGACAAACACACTGACACATACACTGGCACACACACACACACTGACATACACATACACACACTGACACACACATACACACTGACACACGCAGACTGACACTCGCAAAGTGTCTCACACACACAGTCACGACACACACACACTGAAACACACACACACACAAACACTGACACACACACAGACACACACACTGAAGCACACTGACGTACACACACTGACACACACACACACTGACACAGACACACTGGCACACACACACACACACACTGACACACATGCACTGACACACAAACACGCACTGACACACACACACTGACACACACACCGATACACACATACACACTGACACACACACACTGACACACACACTCACGACACACACACACTGAAACACAGACACACACTGACACACACACACTGACAGACACACACACACTCAACACACACACACACACTGGCAAACACACACACCCACTGACACACACACACTGTCACACAGACACACACACACACTGACACACACACACTGACACACACACTCTGATGCACACGCACACACTGACGCACACACACACACTGACACACACACGCAAACACACTGACACACACACCCTGACGCACACACACTGATGCACACACACTGACACACACACACACACACAGACAGACACACACACACACACAATGATGCACACGCACTAACACACCTCACACTGACACACGCATACTGAAGCGCTCACTGACACACACAGACACACACACTGACACACACGCACTCACACACACTCACACCCACTGACAAACACACATCGACACACACACACCCACTGACACACACCCACTGACAAACACACTGACACACACACTGGCACACACACACAGATGCACACACTGACACACACTTACACACTGACACACACACACTGACACACGCACACCACCACTGAAACACACACACACACACACACACACACTGACACACACACACTGACACACACACACACACCCACTGACACACACACACTGACACACACACACTGACACACACACACTGACTCACGCGCACTGACACACACACACACTGACACAGACACACTGGCACACACACACACACACCCTGACACACATGCACTGACACACACACATTCGCACTGACACACACATACTGACACACACACCGATACACACATGCACACTGACACACACACACTGACACACACACTCACGACACACACACACTGAAACACACACACACACACACTGACACACACATGCACCCACTGACACACACACACTGACACACACATACTGACACACACACACACCCACTGACACAAACACAATGACAAACACACTGACGCACACACTGACACACACACACTGGCACAGACACACACACACAATGACACACACACCCTGATTCACACACTCACACATACAGTCACACTGACACACACGCACTGACACACACACGCACTGATACACACACCGACACACGCACACTGACACACATACACACACACACTGACGCACACACACTGACACACACACACACACACACAGACACACACACAGTGACATACACACACAGACGTACACACACTGACACACACACACACTGACAGACGCACACTGATGCACAGACACACTGACAGATACACACACACTGAACACACACACACTCACACGCAAACACAAACACCCACTGACACACACACACTGTCACACAGACACACTCACACACACTGACACACACTCACACTGACACACACTCTCTGATGCACACGCACACACTGACGCACACACACACACTGACACACACACACAAACACACTGACACACACACACTGACGCACACAATCTGATGCACACACACTGACACACACACACACACACACAGTCACACACACACACAATGATGCACACTGACATACATGCACTGACACACACACACACGCACACTGACACACACGCACTGACACACCTACACACTGACACACGCATACTGACGCGCTCACTGACACACACAGACACACACACTGACACACACACACTCACACACACTCACACACACTGACTAACACACATCGACACCCACTCAGCCACTGACACACACACAATGACAAACACACTGACACACACACTGGCACACACACACACACACTGACACACGTGCACTGACACACACACGCACACTGACACACACACACTGATACACACACTGACACACACTTACACACTGACACACACACACTGAAACACATACACACACACACACATTGACACACACGCACTGACACACACTGACACACGCATACTGACGCACTCACTGACACACACACACACACTGACACACACACACTGACACACACACACACCCACTGACACACATGCACTGACACACACACACTGACACACCCACACTGGCACACACACACACTGACACACACACACTGATACACACACTGACACACACATACACAGAGACACACACACACTGACACACACAGTCAGGACACACACTGAAACACACACACACACACACACTGACACACACGCACTGACACACACACACAGACACGCATACTGACGCGCTCACTGACACACACACACACACACACACACACACTGACACACACACACTGACACACGCAAACCACCACTGAAACACACATACCGACACAAACACACACACTGACACACACACACTGACACACACACACACACACCCACTGACACACACACAATGACAAACACACTGACACACACACTGACTCATACACTGGCACACACACACACACTGACATACACACACACATACACACTGACACACGCACACTGACACTCGCACAGTGTCTCACACACACAGTCACGACACCCGCACACTGAAACACACACACACACAAACACTGACACACACACAGACACACACACTGAAGCACACTGACGTACACACACTGACGCACACACTCACTGACCCACACACACTCACACACACATACTGACACACACACACACTGACACACACACAATGACAAAATCACTGACACACACACTGACACACACACTGGCACAGACACACACACACACTGACACACACACCCTGATACACACACTCACACATACAGACACACTGACACACACACACTGACACACACACGCACTGAGACACACACCGACACACGCACACTGATACACACACACACACACTGACGCACACACACTGACACACACACACACACACTGACACACACACACACACACAGAAACACACACAGTGACATACACACACAGACGTACATACACTGACACACAAACACACTGACAGACGCACACCGATGCACACACACACTGACACACACACCGATACACACATACACACTGACACACACACACTGACACACACACTCACGACACACACACACTGAAACACACACACACACACACAGACACACATGCACTGACACCCGCATACTGAGGCGCTCACTGACACACAGACACACACACACACTTACTGAAACACACACACACTGACACACACACGCACCCACTGACACACACACACTGACACACATACTGACACACACACACCCACTGACACACACACAATGACAAACACACTGACACACACACTGACACACACACTGGCACAAACACACACACACACTGACACACACACCCTGATACACACACTCACACATACAGACACACTGACACACACGCACTGACACACACACGCACTGATACACACACCGACACACGCACACTGACACACATACACAGACACACTGACGCACACACACTGACACACACACACACTCACAGACACACACACAGTGGCATACACACACAAACGTACACACACTGACACACACACACACTGACAGACGCACACTGATGCACAGACACACTGACAGACACACACACACTCAACACACACACACTCACACGCAAACACACACACCACTGACACACACACACTGTCACACAGACACACACACACACACTGACACACACTCACACTGACACACACACTCTGATGCACACGCACACACTAACGCACACACACACACTGACACACACACACAAACAGACTGACACACACACTGACGCACACAATCTGATGCACACACACTGACACACACACACACACACAGACACACACACACACAATGATGCACACTGACATACATGCACTGACACACACACACACACACACACGCACACTGACACATACGCACTGACACACCTACACACTGACACACGCATACTGACGCGCTCACTGACACACACAGACACACACACTGACACACACACAATCACACCCACTCACACCCACTGACAAACACACATCGACACGCACTCACCCACTGACACACATGCGCTGACACACACACGCACACTGACACACACACACTGATACACACACTGACACACACTTACACACTGACACACACACACTGAAACACACACACACACACACATTGACACACACGCACTGACACACACTGACACACGCATACTGACGCACTCACTGACACACACACACACTGACACACACACACAGACACGCATACTGACGCGCTCACTGACACACACACACACACACACACTGACACACACACACTGACACACGCACACCACCACTGAAACACACATACCGACACACACACACACACTGACACACACACACTGACACACACACACACACCCACTGACACACACACAATGACAAACACACTGACAAACACACTGACACATACACTGGCACACACACACACACTGACATACACATACACACACTGACACACACATACACACTGACACACGCAGACTGACACTCGCAAAGTGTCTCACACACACAGTCACGACACACACACACTGAAACACACACACACACAAACACTGACACACACACAGACACACACACTGAAGCACACTGACGTACACACACTGACACACACACACACTGACACAGACACACTGGCACACACACACACACACACTGACACACATGCACTGACACACAAACACGCACTGACACACACACACTGACACACACACCGATACACACATACACACTGACACACACACACTGACACACACACTCACGACACACACACACTGAAACACAGACACACACTGACACACACGCACTGACACACACATACACACTGACACATGCATACTGACGCGCTTACTGACACACACACACACACACATTGCCACACACACTGACACACACACACCCACTGACACACACACCGGCACACACACACCGACACACAAACACTGACACACACATACTGACACACACACATCCTTTCACACACACACAATGACAAACACACTGACACACACAGTGACACACACTCTGGCACAAACACACCCTGACACACACACACCCTGATAAACACGGTCACACACAGACACACTGACACACACACACTGACACACACACGCACTGATACACACACCGTCACACGCACACAGACGCACATACACACACACACATACACACTGAAACACACACTGACACACACACTCACAACACACACACACTGAAACACACACACACACACATGCAGTGACACACACACACTGACACCCGCATACTGACGCACTCACTGACACACACACACACAAACACACACACACACTCACTGACACACACACACTCACACACACATACTGACACACACACACACCCACTGACACACACACAATGACAAACACACTGACACACACACTGACACACACACTGGCACAGACACACACACACTGACACACACACCCTTATACACACACTCACACATACAGACACACTGACACACGCACACTGACACACATACACACACACACTGACACACACACACACACTGACACACACACACACACACACAGAAACACACACAGTGACATACACACACAGACGTACATACACTGACACACAAACACACTGACAGACGCACACCGATGCACACATACACACTGACACACACACACTGACACACACACACTGAAACACACACACACAGACACACATGCACTGACACCCGCATACTGACGCGCTCACTGACACACACACACACACACACTCACTGACACACACACACACTGACACACACACGCACCCACTGACACACACACACTGACACACACATACTGACACACACAGACACCCACTGACACACACACAATGACAAACACACTGACACACACACTGACACACACACTGGCACAGACACACACACACACTGACACACACACCCTGATACACACACTCACACATACAGACACACTGACACACACACACACTGACACACACACGCACTGATACACACACCGACACACGCACACTGACACACATACACACACACACTGACGCACACACACTGACACACACACACACTGACACACACACAGACACACACACAGTGACATACACACACAGACGTACACACACTGACACACACACAAACTGACAGACGCACACTGATGCACACACACACTGACAGACACACACACACTCAACACACACACACACTGGCAAACACACACACCCACTGACACACACACACTGTCACACAGACACACACACACACTGACACACACACACTGACACACACACTCTGATGCACATGCACACACTGACGCACACACACACACTGACACACACACGCAAACACACTGACACACACACCCTGACGCACACACACTGATGCACACACACTGACACACACACACACACACAGACAGACACACACACACACACAATGATGCACACGCACTAACACACCTCACACTGACACACGCATACTGAAGCGCTCACTGACACACACAGACACACACACTGACACACACGCACTCACACACACTCACACCCACTGACAAACACACATCGACACACACACACCCACTGACACACACCCACTGACAAACACACTGACACACACACTGGCACACACACACAGATGCACACACTGACACACACTTACACACTGACACACACACACTGACACACGCACACCACCACTGAAACACACACACACACACACACACACACTGACACACACACACTGACACACACACACACACACACACCCACTGACACACACACACTGACACACACACACTGACACACACACACTGACACACACACGCACTGATACACACAGCGTCACACGCACACAGACGCACATACACACACACACATACACACTGAAACACACACTGACACACACACTCACAACACACACACACTGAAACACACACACACACACACATGCACTGACACACACACACTGACACCCGCATACTGACGCGCTCACTGACACACACACACACAAACACACACACACTCACTGACACACACACACTCACACACACATACTGACACACACACACACCCACTGACACACACACAATGACAAACACACTGACACACACACTGACACACACACTGGCACAGACACACACACACACTGACACACACACCCTTATACACACACTCACACATACAGACACACTGACACACGCACACTGACACACATACACACACACACTGACACACACACACACACTGACACACACACACACACACACACAGAAACACACACAGTGACATACACACACAGACGTACATACACTGACACACAAACACTGACAGACGCACACCGATGCACACATACACACTGACACACACACACTGACACACACACACTGAAACACACACACACAGACACACATGCACTGACACCCGCATACTGACGCGCTCACTGACACACACACACACACACACTCACTGACACACACACACACACTGACACACACACGCACCCACTGACACACACACACTGACACACACATACTGACACACACAGACACCCACTGACACACACACAATGACAAACACACTGACACACACACTGACACACACACTGGCACAGACACACACACACACTGACACACACACCCTGATACACACACTCACACATACAGACACACTGACACACACACACACTGACACACACACGCACTGATACACACACCGACACACGCACACTGACACACATACACACACACACTGATGCACACACACTGACACACACACACACTGACACACACACAGACACACACACAGTGACATACACACACAGACGTACACACACTGACACACACACAAACTGACAGACGCACACTGATGCACACACACACTGACAGACACACACACACTCAACACACACACACACACTGGCAAACACACACACCCACTGACACACACACACTGTCACACAGACACACACACACACTGACACACACACACTGACACACACACTCTGATGCACACGCACACACTGACGCACACACACACACTGACACACACACGCAAACACACTGACACACACACCCTGACGCACACACACTGATGCACACACACTGACACACACACACACACACAGACAGACACACACACACACACAATGATGCACACGCACTGACACACCTCACACTGACACACGCATACTGAAGCGCTCACTGACACACACAGACACACACACTGACACACACGCACTCACACACACTCACACCCACTGACAAACAGACATCGACACACACACACCCACTGACACACACCCACTGACAAACACACTGACACACACACTGGCACACACACACAGATGCACACACTGACACACACTTACACACTGACACACACACACTGACACACGCACACCAGCACTGAAACACACATACCGACACACACACACACACACTGACACACACACACTGACACACACACACACACCCACTGACACACACACAATGACAAACACACTGACACACACACTGACACATAAACCTGCACACACACACACACACTGACATACACATACACACACATACACACTGACACTCGCACAGTGTCTCACACACACAGTCACGACACACACACACTGAAACACACACACACACACAAACACTGACACACACACACACACACACTGACACACATGCACTGACACACAAACACGCACTGACACACACACACTGACACACACACCGATACACACATACACACTGACACACACACACTGACACACACACTCACGACACACACACACTGAAACACACACACACACACACACTGACACACACGCACTGACACACACATACACACTGACACACGCATACTGACGCGCTCACTGACACACACACACACACACACACTGGCACACACACGCACCCACTGACACACACACACTGACACACACATACTGACACACACACACACAACCACTGACACACACACAATGACAAACACACTGACACACACTGACACACACACTGGCACAGACACACACACACTGACACACACACCCTGATACACACACTCACACATACACACACACTGGCACACACACACTGACACACACACGCACTGATACACACACCGACTCACGCACACTGACACACATACACACACACACTGACGCACACACACTGACACACACACACACACACACACTGACACACACACACACAGTGACATACACACACAGACGTACACACACTGACACACACACACACTGACAGACGCACACTGATGCACACACACACTGACAGACACACACACACTCAACACACACACACACGCACTGGCAAACACACACACCCACTGACACACACGCACTGTCACACAGACACACACACTGACAAACGCACACACCCACTGTCACACACACACTGTCACACAGACACACTCACACACACACACTGGCACACACACACTGACACACACTCACACTGACACAGACACTCTGATGTACACGCACACATTGACGCACACACACACTGACACACAAACTCACGACACACTCACACTTAAACACACACACACACACTCACTGACACACACGCACTGACACACACACACACACTGACACACGCATACTGACGCGCTCACTGACACATACACACACACTGACACAAACACAGTGACACACACACACACCCACTGACACACACACACACACTGACACACACACACACACTGACACACTGAAACCGATACACACACACTGACACACAGACTGACACACACACACACACTGAAACAGACACACTGGCACACACACACACACACTGACACACATGCACTGACACACACACATTCGCACTGACACACACACACTGACGCACACACCGATACACACATACACACTGACACACACACACTGACACACACACTCACGACACACACACACTGAAACACACACACACACACACTGACACACATGCACTGACACACACACTGACACCCGCATACTGACGCGCTCACTGACACACACACACACACACACTGACACACACACTCACCCACTGACACCCACACACTGACACACACATACTGACACACACACACACACACACCCACTGACACACGCACAATGACAAACACACTGACACACACACTGGCACAGACACACACACACACTGACACACGCACACTGACACACACACGCACGGATACACACACCGACACACGCACACTGACACACATACACACACACACTGACGCACACACACCGACACACACACACACACTGACACACACACACACAGACACACACACAGTGACATACACACACAGACGTACACACACTGACACACACACACACTGACAGACGGACACTTATGCACACACACACTGACAGACACACACCCACTCAACACACACACGCACTGGCAAACACACACCCACTGACACACACACACTGAAACACACACACACACACACTGACACACATGAACCGACACACACACACTGACACACACACACCCACTGACACACACACAATGACAAACACACTGACACACACACTGACACACACACTGGCACAGACACACGCACACACTGACACACGCACACTGACACACACACGCACTGATACACACACCGACACACGCACACTGACACACATACACACCCACACTGACGCACACACACCGACACACACACACACACGCACACTGACACACACACACAGACACACACACAGTGACATACACACACAGACGTACACACACTGACACACACACACTGACAGACGGACACTGATGCACACACACACTGACAGACACACACACACTCAACACACACACGCACTGGCAAACACAGACACCCACTGACACACACACACTGTCACACAGACACACACGCACACTGACACACACTCACACTGACACACACACTCTGATGCACACGCACACACTGACGCACACACACACTGAAACACACACACACACTGACACACTGCCCTGACACACACACACACTGACGCACACACACTGACACACACACTGACACACACACACACTGACACACACACCGATACACACTTACACACTGACACACACACACTGACACACAGTGACAAACACACTGACACACACACTGACACAAACACTGGCACACACACACACTGACACACACGCACTGATACCCACACCGACTGACACACATACACACACACACTGACGCACAGACACTGACACACACTGACACACACACTGACACAAACACTGGCACACACACACACACTGACACACACGCACTGACACACATACACACTGACACACACACGCACTGATTCCCACACCGACTGACACACATACACACACACACTGACGCACACACACTGACACACACTGACACACACACACACATACATACACACACACAGTGACATACACACACAGACGTACACACACTGACACACACACACTGACACACGCACACTGATGCGCACACACACTGACAGACATACACACTGAAACACACACACACACTGACAAACACACACACCCACTGACACACACACACTGTCACACGGACACACTCACACACACACACTGACACACACTGACACACACTCACACTGACACAGACACTCTGATGCACACGCACACATTGACGCACACACACACACTGACACACAAACTCACGACACACTCACACTTAAACACACACACACTCACTGACACACACGCACTGACACACACACACACTGACACACGCATACTGACGCGCTCACGGACACACACACACACACTGACACAAACACACTGACACACACACACACCCACTGACACACACACTGACACACACACACACACACTGACACACTGAAACCGACACACACACACTGACACACAGACTGACACACACACTAACGCACACACACGCACACTGACACAAACACACACACTGACACACGCACACTGACTCACGCACACTGACACACACACTGACACACACACACTGACTCACACGCGCTGACACACACACACACACACACACACACAGACACACTGGCACACAACACACACACACACACACTGACACACATGCACTGACACACACTTTCGCACTGACACACACACACTGACACACACACCGATACACACTTACACACTGACACACACACACTGACACACACACTCACGACAGACACACACTGAAACACACACACACACACACACTGACACACATGCACTGACACACACACACTGACACTCGCATACTGACGTGCTCACTGACACACACACACACACTGACACACACACGCACCCACTGACACACACACACTGACACACACATACTGACACACACACACACACACCCAGACACACACACAATGACAAACACACTGACACACACACTGACACACACACTGGCACACACACACACACGCTGACACACACACCCTTATACACACACTCACACATACAGACACACTGACACACACACCGATACACACATACACACTGACACACACACACACTGACACACACACTCACGACACACACACACTGAAACACGCACACACACACTGACACACATGCACTGACACACACACACTGACACCCGCATACTGACGCGCTCACTGACACACACACACACACACACTGACACACACACTCACCCACTGACACACACACACTGACACACACATACTGACACACACACACACCCACTGACACACACACAATGACAAACACACTGACACACACACTGACACACACACTGGCACAGACACACACACACACTGACACACACACCCTGAGACACACACTCACACATACAGACACACTGACACACACACACTGACACACACACGCACTGATACACACACCGACACACGCACACTGAAACACATACACACACACACTGACGCACACACACTGACACACACACACACACACACACTGACACACACACACATACACACACACACACAGACACACACACAGTGACATACACACACAGACGTACACACACTGACACACACACACACTGACAGACGCACACTGATGCACACACACACTGACAGACACACACACACTCAACACACACACACACGCACTGGCAAACACACACACCCACTGACACACACACACTGTCACACAGACACACACACACACTGACATACACTCACACTGACACACACACCCTGATGCACACGCACACACTGACGCACACACACACACTGACACACACACACTGTCACACACACACTGACGCACACACACTGATGCACACACACTGACACACACACACACACACACAGACACACACACACACAATGATGTACACTGACATACATGCACTGACACACACACACATGCACACTGACACACACGCACTGACACACCTACACACTGACACACGCATACTGACGCGCTCACTGACACACACAGACACACACACTGACACACACACACTCACACCCACTGACAAACACACATTGACACACACACACCCACTGACACACACACTGGCACACACACAAACACTGACACACATGCACTGACACACACACGTACACTGACACACACACACTGACACACACACTGACACACACTTACACACTGAAACACACACACACTGAAACACACACACACACACACATTGACACACACGCACTGACACACACTGACACACGCATACTGACGCGCTCACTGACACACACAATCACACACACTCACTGACACACACACACTGACACACACATACTGACACACACACACACCCACTGACACACACACAATGACAAACACTCTGACACACACACTGACGCACACACTGGCACAGACACACACACACACTGACACACACACCCTGATACACACACTCACACATACAGACTCAATGACACGCAAACACTGACACACACACGCACTGTTACACACACCGACACACGCACACTGACACACATACACACACACACTGACACACACACACAAACTGACACACACACACTGACACACACTCACCCACTGAGAAACACACACCGACACATACACACTGACACACACACACAAACTGACACACAGCACTGACACACACACACACTGACGCACACACACTGACACACACACTGACACACACACACACACTGTCACACACACACTGACACACACACACACCCACAGACACACACACAGTGACAAACACACTGACACACACACTGACACAAACACTGGCATCCACACACACACTGACACACACGCACTGAAACACACACACACACTGACACACACACTCACTGATACACACACCGACACACACACACTGACACACATACACACACACACTGACGCACACACAATGTCACACACTGACACACACACACACACATACATACACACAAACAGTGACATATACACACAGACGTACACACAATGACACACACACACTGACACACACACACTGAGGCGCACACAGACTGACATACACATACACACTGAAACACAGAGAGACACACTGCCAAACACACACACCCACTGACACACACACACTGTCACACAGACGCACTGACACACACACACACTGACACACACACACTGACACACACTCACACTGACACAGACACTCTGATGCACACGCACACACTGACGCACACACACACACTGACACACAAACTCACGACACACACACACTTAAACACACACACACACACTCACTGACACACACGCACTGACACACACAGACACTGACACACGCATACTGATGCGCTCACTGACACACACACACACCCACTGACACACACATACACACACACACTGACACACACAAGCACACTGGCACACTGAAACCGACACACATACACTGACACACAGACTGAAACACACACTAACGCACACACACACACACTGACACAAACACATACTGACACACGCACACTGACTCACGCACACTGACACACACACACTGACACACACACACTGACTCATGCGCACTGACACACACACACACTGACACAGACACACTGGCACACACACACACACCCTGACACACATGCACTGACACACACTCATTCGCACTGACACACACACACACACACACCGATACACACATGCACACTGACACACACACACTGACACACACACTCACGACACACACACACTGAAACACACACACACTGACACACACACACACCCACTGACACACACACAATGACAAACACACTGACACACACACTGACACACACACACTGGCACAGACACACACACACACTGACACACACACCCTGATACACACACTCACACATACAGACACACTGACACACACGCACTGACACACACACGCACTGATACACACACCGACACACGCACACTGACACACATACACACACACACTGACGCACACACACTGACACACACACACACACACAGACACACACACAGTGACATACACACACAGACGTACACACACTGACACACACACACTGTGACAGACGCACACTGATGCACAGACACACTGACAGACACACACACACTCAACACACACACACTCAAACGCAAACACACACACACCCACTGACACACACACACTGTCACACAGACACACACACACACACACACTGACACACACTCACACTGACACACACACTCTGATGCACACGCACACACTGACGCACACACACACTGACACACACACAAACACACTGACACACACACTGACGCACACAATCTGATGCACACACACTGACACACACAGACACACACAATGATGCACACTGACATACATGCACTGACACACACACACACGCACACTGACACACACGCACTGACACACCTCCACACTGTCACACGCATACTGACGCGCTCACTGACACACACAGACACACACAGTTACACACACACACTCACACACACTCACACCCACTGACAAACACACATCGACACACACTCACCCACTGACACACACACAATGACAAACACACTGACACACACACTGGCACACACACACACACTGACACACATACACTGACACACACACGCACACTGACACACACACACTGATACACACACTGACACACACTTACACACTGACACACACACACTGAAACACACACACACACACACATTGACACACACGCACTGACACACAGTGACACACGCATACAGACGCACTCACTGACACACACACACACTGAAACAGACACACTGACACACACACACACCCACTGACACACATGCACTGACACACACACACTGACACACCCACACTGACACACACATACACAGAGACACACACACACTGACACACACAGTCAGGACACACACACACTGAAACACACACACTCACACACACACACTGACACACACGCACTGACACACACACACAGACACGCATACTGACGCGCTCACTGACACACACACACACACTGACACACACACACTGACACACGCACACCACCACTGAAACACACATACCGACACACACACACACACTGACACACACACACTGACACACACACACACGCCCACTGACACACACACAATGACAAACACACTGACACACACACTGACACATACACTGGCACACACACACACACTGACATACACATACACACACTGACACACACATACACACTGACACACGCAGACTGACACTCGCACAGTGTCTCACACACACAGTCCCGACACACACACACTGAAACACACACACACACACAAACACTGACACACACACAGACACACACACTGAAGCACACTGACGTACACACACTGACGCACACACACACTGACACAGACACACTGGCACGCACACACACACACACACACACTGACACACATGCACTGACACACAAAAACCCACTGACACACACACACTGACACACACACCGATACACACATACACACTGACACACACACACTGACACACACACTCACGACACACACACACTGAAACACACACACGCACACTGACACACACGCACTGACACACACATACACACTGACACACGCATACTGACGCGCTCACTGACACACACACACACACACACTGACACACACACTGACACACACACCCCCGCTGACACACACACCGGCACACACACACACACCGACACACACACACTGACACACACATACTGACACACACACACACCCTTTCACACACACACAATGACGAACACACTGACACACACACTGACACAGACTCTGGCACAAACACACCCTGACACACACACACCCTGATAAACACGGACACACACAGACACACTCAAACACACACACTGACACACACACGCCCTGATACACACACCGTCACACGCACACTGACGCACATACACACACACACAATCACACTGAAACACACACTGACACACACACTCACAACACACACAAACTGAAACACACACACACACAGACACACATGCACTGACACACACACACTGACACCCGCATACTGACGCGCTCACTGACACACACACACACACACACACACACACTCACTGACACACACACACTCACACACACACCCTGATACACACACTCACACATACAGACACACTGACACACACACACACTGACACACACACGCACTGATACACACACTGACACACGCACACTGACACACATACACACACACACTGACGCACACACACTGACACACACACACACACACACTGACAGACACACACACACACACAGAAACACACACAGTGACATACACACACAGACGTACATACACTGACACACAAACACACTGACAGACGCACACCGATGCACACACACACTGACAGACACACAATCACTGATGCACACTGACACACACACACACGGATGCACACGCACACACACTGACACACACAGTGACATACACACGCAGACGCAAACACACTCGACACACACACACACTGACAGACGCACATTGATGCACACACACACACTGACAGACACACACTCAACACACACACACACACTGGCAAACACACACACCCACTGACACACACACACTGTCACACAGACACACACACACACTGACACACACACACTGACGCACACACACACACTGACACACACACTGACACACACACACTGACACACACACTGACACACTGACACACACACACGGAGACCCGCACACTGACGCACGCACACTGACGCACACATACATGCACACTGGCACACACACACTGACGCACACACACACTGACCTACACACACATTGACACACACAAACTGACACACACACACTGACACACACACACACACACACACGCACTGACACACACACTGACCCACACACAATGTCAAACACACTGACACACACACTGACAAACACTCTGGCACACACACACACACTGACACACGCGCACTGACACACATCCTGACACACACGCACACACGCTAACACTCGCACACTGACTCATGCACACTGACACACACACAAACACACACTGGCACACACACACTGACGCACACACACACGCACTGACATAGACACACACACTGACACACACACTGACGTACACACACTGACGCACACACAAACACTGACACACACACACTGACACACACACAGAATGGTGGACACATCCACACACTGACACTCAGACACACCCACTGACACACACATACTGACTCACACACTGACATGCACACCCTGACACACACACACCTACTGACACACACACACCAGCACACACACTGACGCACACACACACACACACACAGACACACACACACTTCTCCACACACATACACTGACACACGCACACTGACACACAAACACTGGCACACACACACTTACACGCACACACACACTCACTGACACACACACACACACACACACACTGACACACACACACTGACGCACACACACACACACACAGACTGACAAACACACACACACACACGAACGCACTGACAGACACACTGACACACACACAATGACCAACACACTGACACACACACTCTGACACACACACACACTGACACACGCATACTGACGCGCTCACTGACACACACACGCACACACACTGACACACACTCACTGACACACACCCACCCACTGACAGACACACACCGACACACACACACACGCACTGACATACACACACCGACACACACACACACACACCCACTGACACACACACAATGACAAACACACTGACACACACACTGACACATACACTGGCACACACACACACACTGACACACACACACACACACTGAGACTCGCACACTGACTCACGCACAGTGGCGCACAGACACACGCACACTGGCACACACACACTGAGGGACACACACACACACTCACACACTGACACACACACTGACATACACACACACTGACACACACACACACAGACACTGACACACACACACACTGATGCACACACACTGACGCACACACAATGACACGCACACACACACACTGACACACACAAACACTGACACACACATACACACACATACACTGACACACTGACACACACGCACTGACACACACACACTGACGCAAACACACTGACACACACACACTGACACGCACACGCAGACGCACACACACACTGACACACACACACTGATGCAGACACACACACACTGACACACACACACTGACGCACCCACACTGACACTCACACACTCACACACACACACTCACACACATATGCACTGACACACATACAGACACTGACACACACACACACTGGCACACACTCACACTGACGCATTATCATACACACACACACTGACACACACACACGCTGACACACACACACACTGACACACACAAATACAGACACACACACATACACACTGACACTCACACACACACACACTGACACACACACACACTGACACACACACACTGATGCACACACACTGACACACACACACACTGACACACACACACACAGACGCACACACACACTGACGCAAACACACACTGACACATACACATGCACGCACACACACTGACACATGCATACTGATGCACACACTGACACGCACACACACACATGCACACAATGACACACACACTGACACACACACACCCGCTGACACACAAAGACTGACACATACACACACAGCCACTGATACACACACACTGACACACACGCACTGACACACATCCTGACACACACACACACACACACTGGCACACACACACTGACGCACACACACACGCACTGACATAGACACACACACTGACACACACACTGACGTACACACACTGACGCACACACAAACACTGACACACACACACTGACACACACACAGAATGGTGGACACATCCACACACTGACACTCAGACACACCCACTGACACACACACACTGACCCATGCATACTGACTCACACAGTGACACGCACTCACTGACAGACACACACACACACACACGCACACCTACTGACACACACACACCAGCACACACACACACACACACTGACGCACACACACACACACACACACAGACACACACACTTGTCCACACACATACACTGACACACGCACACTGACACACAAACACTGGCACACACACACTTACACGCACACACACACACACTGAAGCACACACACACACTGACACACACACCCTGACGCAGACACACTGACACACACAGACTGACACACACACACACACGAACGCACTGACAGACTCACTGACACACACACAATGACCAACACACTGACACACACACTCTGACACACACACACTGACACACGCATACTGACGCGCTCACTGACACACACACGCACACACACTGACACACACACACTGACACACACACACACACCCACTGACACACACACAATGACAAACACACTGACACACACACTGACACATACACTGGCACACACACACACACTGACACACACACACACTGAGACTTGCACACTGACTCACGCTCACTGGCGCACAGACACACGCACACTGGCACACACACACTGAGGGACACACACACACACACACACACACACACTGACACACACTGACATACACAGTGACATACACACACAGACGTACACACACTCGACACACACACACACTGACAGACGCACACTGATGCACACACACACTGACAGACACACACTCAACACACACACACACACTGGCAAACACACACACCCACTGACACACACACACTGTCACACAGACACACACACACACTGACGCACACACACACACACACACTGACACACACACTGACACACACACTGACACACACACACTGACACACACACTGACACACACACACACGGAGACCCGCACACTGACTCACGCACACTGATGCACACATACATGCACACTGGTACACACACACTGACGCACACACACACTAACATACACACACATTGACACACACAAACTGACACACGCACACACACTGACACACACACACACACACACGCACTGACACACACACTGACCCACACACAATGTCAAACACACTGACACACACACTGACAAACACTCTGGCACACACACACACTGACACACACGCACTGACACACATCCTGACACACACGCACACACACTGACACGCACACACACTAACACTCGCACACTGACTCATGCACACTGACACACACACACGGATGCACACGCACACACACTGACACACACAGTGACATACACACACAGACGTACACACACTCGACACACACACACACTGACAGACGCACACTGATGCACACACACACTGACAGACACACACTCAACACACACACACACACTGGCAAACACACACACCCACTGACACACACACACTGTCACACAGACACACACACACACTGACACACACACACTGACGCACACACACACACACACACTGACACACACACTGACACACACACTGACACACACACACTGACACACACACTGACACACTGACACACACACACACACGGAGACCCGCACACTGACTCACGCACACTGATGCACACATACATGCACACTGGTACACACACACTGACGCACACACACACTGACATACACACACATTGACACACACAAACTGACACACGCACACACACTGACACACACACACACACACGAACTGACACACACACTGACCCACACACAATGTCAAACACACTGACACACACACTGACAAACACTCTGGCACACACACACACTGACACACACGCACTGACACACATCCTGACACACACGCACACACACTGACACGCACACACACTAACACTCGCACACTGACTCATGCACACTGACACACACACACACACACTGGCACACACACACACACGCACACACACAGGCACTGACATAGACACACACACTGACACACACACACCATGACAAGCACACTGACACACACGCTGGCACACACACTGACACACATGCACACACATTGTCATTCGCAGACAGACTCATGCACACTGACACACACACGCACACTGATGCACACAAACCGACGCACACACTGATGCACACATACACACGGACACCCGCACACTGACACACACACATACACCGACACACACATACACACACTGACACGCACACACTGACGCACACACACATACTGACACATGCATACTGACGCACACACTGACACGCACACACACGCACACAATCACACACACACACTGACACACACACACACACCCGCTGACACACAAAGACTGACACATACACACAGCCACTGATACACACACACTGACACACACACACACACACTGATGCGCACACACACTGGCACACACACACACTGACACACGCACACTGACACACAAACACTGACACACACACTCACGACACACTCACACACTTACACAGACACACACACACTCACTGACACACACACACACACACTGACGCACACACACACTGACACACACACACTGACGCATACACACTGACACACATGCACACTGACACACACACTCACACACACACACACGCACGACAGAAGCACTGACACTCTCACAATGACCAACACACTGACACACACACTGACACACACACTGGCACACACACACACACACACAGACACACACACACTGACACTCGCACACTGACACGCACACACACTGACACACACAGTGACATACACACACAGACGTACACACACTCGACACACACACACACTGACAGACGCACACTGATGCACACACACACTGACAGACACACACTCAACACACACACACACACTGGCAAACACACACACCCACTGACACACACACACTGTCACACAGACACACACACACACTGACACACACACACTGACGCACACACACACACACACACTGACACACACACTGACACACACACTGACACACACACACTGACACACACACTGACACACTGACACACACACACACACACGGAGACCCGCACACTGACTCACGCACACTGACGCACACATACATGCACACTGGCACACACACACTGACGCACACACACACTGACATACACATACATTGACACACACAAACTGACACACACACTGACACACACACACACACACACACGCACTGACACACACACTGACCCACACACAATGTCAAACACACTGACACACACACTGACAAACACTCTGGCACACACACACATCCTGACACACACGCACTGACACACATCCTGACACACACACACACACTGGCACACACACACTGACGCACACACACACGCACTGACATAGACACACACACTGACACACACACTGACGTACACACACTGACGCACACACAAACACTGACACACACACACTGACACACACACAGAATGGTGGACACATCCACACACTGACACTCAAACACACCCACTGACACACACACACTGACCCATGCATACTGACTCACACAGTGACACGCACTCACTGACAGACACACACACACACACACGCACACCTACTGACACACACACACCAGCACACACACACACACACACTGACGCACACACACACACACACACACACACACAGACACACACACTTGTCCACACACATACACTGACACACGCACACTGACACACAAACACTGGCACACACACACTTACACGCACACACACACACTGAAGCACACACACACACTGACACACACACCCTGACGCAGACACACTGACACACACAGACTGACACACACACACACACACACGAACGCACTGACAGACACACTGACACACACACAATGACCAACACACTGACACACACACTCTGACACACACACACTGACACACGCATACTGACGCGCTCACTGACACACACACGCACACACACTGACACACACACACTGACACACACACACAGACACCCACTGACGCACACACAATGACAAACACACTGACACACCCACTGACACGCACTCACTGACAGACACACACACACACACACACACGCACACCTACTGACACACACACACCAGCACACACACACACACACACACTGACGCACACACACACACACACACACACACACAGACACACACACTTGTCCACACACATACACTGACACACGCACACTGATACACAAACACTGGCACACACACACTTACACGCACACACACACACACTGACACACACGCACTGACACACATCCTGACACACACGCACACACACTGACACGCACACACACTAACACTCGCACACTGACTCATGCACACTGTCACACACACACACACTGGCACACACACACTGACGCACACACACATGCACTGACACAGACACACACGCTGACACACACTGACGTACACACACTGACGCACACACAAACACTGACACACATACACTGACACACACACAGAATGGTGGACACATCCACACACTGACACTCAGACACACCCACTGACACACACACACTGACCCATGCATACTGACTCACACACTGACACGCACACACTGACACATACACACACACACACACACACACCTACTGAAACACACACACACCAGCACACACACGCTCACTGACACACGCACACACACACACACCCACTGACACACACACACTGACGCAAACACATACACCGACACACACATACACACACTGACACACACACACTGACGCACACACACATACTGACACATGCATACTGATGCACACACTGACACGCACACACACATACACACAATGACACACACACACTGACACCCACACACCCGATGACACACAAAGACTGACACATACACACAGCCACTGATACACACACACTGACACACACACATACACTGATGAGCACACACACTGACACACACACACACACACACACAGAAATACACACTTTTGTCCACACACATACACTGACACACGCACACTGACACACAAACACTGGCACACACACTTACACGCACACACACACTCACTGACACACACACACACTGAAGCACACACACACACTGACACACACACACTGACGCAGACACACTGACACACACAGACTGACACACACACACACACGAACGCACTGACAGACACACTGACACACACACAATGATCAACACACTGACACACACACTCTGACACACACACACTGACACACGCATACTGACGCGCTCACTGACACACACACGCACACACACTGACACACACACACACACACACCCACTGACACACACACAATGACAAACACACTGACACACACACTGACACATACACTGGCACACACACACACACACTGACACACACACACACTGAGACTTGCACAATGACTCACGCTCACTGGCGCACAGACACACGCACACTGGCACACACACACTGAGGGACACACACACACACACACACACTGACACACACTGACATACACACACACTGAAACACACACACACACACAGACACTGACACACACACACACTGACGCACACACAATGACACGCACACACACACACTGACACACACAAACACTGACACACACATACACACACATACACTGACACACTGACACACACACACTGACACACACACACACTGATGCACACACAATGACACGCACACACACCCACTGACGCAAACACACTGACACACACACACTGACACGCACACGCAGACGCACACACACACTGATGCACACACACACTGACACACACACACTGATGCAGACACACACACACTGACACACACACACTGACGCACCCACACTGACACTCACACACTCACACACACTCACACACATATGCACTGACACACACACACACTGGCACACACACACACACTGATGCGCACACACACTGTCACACACACACACTGACACACGCACACTGACACACAAACACTGACACACACACTCACGACACACTCACACACTTACACAGACACACACACACTCACTGACACGCACACACACTGACGCACACACACACTGACACACACACACTGACGCATACACACTGACACACATGCACACTGACACACACACTCACACACACACACACGCACGACAGAAGCACTGACACTCTCACAATGACCAACACACTGACACACACACTGACACACACACTGGCACACACACACACACACACACATACACTGACACTTGCACACTGACACACATGCACACTGACACACACACACACACACGGATGCACACGCACACACACTGACACACACAGTGACATACACACACAGACGTACACACACTCGACACACACACTGACAGACGCACACTGATGCACACACACACTGACAGACACACACTCAACACACACACACACACACTGGCAAACACACACACCCACTGACACACACACACTGTCACACAGACACACACACACACTGACACACACACACTGACACACTCTGATGCACACGCACACACTGACGCACACACACACACACTGAAACACACACACAAACACACTGACACACACACTGACGCACACACACTGATGCACACACACTGACACACACACACACACAATGATGCACACTGACATACATGCACCGGCACACACACACGCACACTGACACACGCACTGACACACCTACACACTGACACACGCATACTGACACGCTCACTGACACACGCACACACACACACACCCACTGACACACACACACTGACGCAAACACATACACCGACACACACATACACACACTGACACACACACACTGACGCACACACACATACTGACACATGCATACTGATGCACACACTGACACGCACACACACATACACACAATGACACACACACACTGACACCCACACACCCGATGACACACAAAGACTGACACATACACACAGCCACTGATACACACACACTGACACACACACATACACTGATGAGCACACACACTGACACACACACACACACACACACAGAAATACACACTTTTGTCCACACACATACACTGACACACGCACACTGACACACAAACACTGGCACACACACTTACACGCACACACACACTCACTGACACACACACACACTGAAGCACACACACACACTGACACACACACACTGACGCAGACACACTGACACACACAGACTGACACACACACACACACGAACGCACTGACAGACACACTGACACACACACAATGATCAACACACTGACACACACACTCTGACACACACACACTGACACACGCATACTGACGCGCTCACTGACACACACACGCACACACACTGACACACACACACACACACACCCACTGACACACACACAATGACAAACACACTGACACACACACTGACACATACACTGGCACACACACACACACACTGACACACACACACACTGAGACTTGCACAATGACTCACGCTCACTGGCGCACAGACACACGCACACTGGCACACACACACTGAGGGACACACACACACACACACACACTGACACACACTGACATACACACACACTGAAACACACACACACACACAGACACTGACACACACACACACTGACGCACACACAATGACACGCACACACACACACTGACACACACAAACACTGACACACACATACACACACATACACTGACACACTGACACACACACACTGACACACACACACACTGATGCACACACAATGACACGCACACACACCCACTGACGCAAACACACTGACACACACACACTGACACGCACACGCAGACGCACACACACACTGATGCACACACACACTGACACACACACACTGATGCAGACACACACACACTGACACACACACACTGACGCACCCACACTGACACTCACACACTCACACACACTCACACACATATGCACTGACACACACACACACTGGCACACACACACACACTGACGCATAATCACACACACACACACACTGACACACACACGCTGACACACACACACACTGACACTCACACACACACTGACACACACACACACTGACACACACCCACACACTGACACACACACACTGATGCACACACACTAACACACACATACACTGACACGCACACAGAGATGCACACACACACTGACGCAAACACACACTGACACATACACATGCACGCACACACACTGACACACACACACTCACACACATACGCACTGACACACACACTGACACACACACACCATGACAAGCACACTGACACACACACTGGCACACACACTGACACACACGCACACACATTGTCATTCGCAGACAGTCTCATGCACACTGACACACACACGCACACTGATGCACACAAACTGACGCACACACTGATGCACACATACACACGGACACCCGCACACTGACACACACACATACACCGACACACACATACACACACTGACACGCACACACTGACGCACACACACATACTGACACATGCATACTGATGCACACACTGACACGCACACACACACACACACACACAATGACACACACACACTGACACACACACACACACCCGCTGACACACAAAGACTGACACATACACACAGCCACTGATACACACACACTGACACACACACACACTGATGGGCACACACTGACACACACACACACACTGATGCGCACACACACTGTCACACACACACACTGACACACGCACACTGACACACAAACACTGACACACACACTCACGACACACTCACACACTTACACAGACACACACACACTCACTGACACGCACACACACTGACGCACACACACACTGACACACACACACTGACGCATACACACTGACACACATGCACACTGACACACACACTCACACACACACACACGCACGACAGAAGCACTGACACTCTCACAATGACCAACACACTGACACACACACTGACACACACACTGGCACACACACACACACACACACATACACTGACACTTGCACACTGACACACATGCACACTGACACACACACACACACACGGATGCACACGCACACACACTGACACACACAGTGACATACACACACAGACGTACACACACTCGACACACACACTGACAGACGCACACTGATGCACACACACACTGACAGACACACACTCAACACACACACACACACACTGGCAAACACACACACCCACTGACACACACACACTGTCACACAGACACACACACACACTGACACACACACACTGACACACTCTGATGCACACGCACACACTGACGCACACACACACACACTGAAACACACACACAAACACACTGACACACACACTGACGCACACACACTGATGCACACACACTGACACACACACACACACAATGATGCACACTGACATACATGCACCGGCACACACACACGCACACTGACACACGCACTGACACACCTACACACTGACACACGCATACTGACACGCTCACTGACACACGCACACACACACACACCCACTGACACACACACACTGACGCAAACACATACACCGACACACACATACACACACTGACACACACACACTGACGCACACACACATACTGACACATGCATACTGATGCACACACTGACACGCACACACACATACACACAATGACACACACACACTGACACCCACACACCCGATGACACACAAAGACTGACACATACACACAGCCACTGATACACACACACTGACACACACACATACACTGATGAGCACACACACTGACACACACACACACACACTGATGCGCACACACACTGGCACACACACACACTGACACACGCACACTGACACACAAACACTGACACACACACTCACGACACACTCACACACTTGCACAGACACACACACTCACTGACACACACACACACACACTGACGCACACACACACTGACACACACAAACTGACACATACACACTGACACACATGCACACTGACACACACACTCACACACACACGCACGACAGAAGCACTGACACTCTCACAATGACCAACACACTGACACACACACTGACACACACACTGGCACACTCACAGACACAGACACACACACACACACACTGACACTCGCACACTGACACACGTGCACACTGACACACACACACACACACGGATGCACACGCACACACACTGACACACAGTGACATACACACACAGACGTACACACACTCGACACACACACACACACTGACAGACGCACACTGATGCATACACACACTGACAGACACACACTCAACACACACACACACTGGCAAACACACACACCCACTGACACACACACACTGTCACACGGACACACACACACACTGGCACACACACACTGACGCACACATACACACTGACACACACACACAAACACACTGACACACACACACACTAACGCACACACTGATGCACACACACTGACACACACACAAACACACAGACACACACACACAAACGCACGCACACACACACAATGATGCACACTGACATACATGCACTGACACACACACACACTGACACACACGCAGTGACACACACACACAGACACACGCATACTGACGCGCTCACTGACACACACAGACACACACACTGACACACACACACTCACCCACACACATACACCCACTGACAAACACACACCGACACACACACACACCCACTGACACACACACAATGACAAAAACACTGACACACACACTGACACACACACTGGCACACACACACACTGAAACACATGCACTGACACACACACGCACACTGACACAAACACACTGATACACACTGACACACAGTTACACACTGACACACACACACTGAAACACACACACACACTGACACACACGCACTGACACACACACACACACTGACACACGCATACTGACGCACTCACTGACACACACACACACACACTGACACACACACACTGACACACACACACTGACACACACATACTGACACACATGCACTGACACACACACACACACTGACACACCCACACTGGCACACACACACACTGAAAAACACACTGATACACACAGTCACGACACACACACACACACTGAAACACACACACACACACACACACACTGACACACACTTACTGACACACACACACTGACAGACGCAGACTGACGCGCCCACTGACACACACACACACACATACACACACTGACACACACGCACTGACACACACACACAACCACTGACACACACACAATGACAACACACTGACACACACACTGACACACACACTGGCACACACACACACACTGACACACACATACACACACTGACACACACATACACACTGACACACACACATTGACACTCGCACAGTGTCTCACACACACTGACACACACACACGCAAACTGATGCACACACGCACACACTGACACACACACAGACACACACACTGAAACACACTGACGTACACGCACTGACGCACACACACACACTGACACAGACACACTGGCACACACACACACACTGACACACATGCACTGACCCACACACACGCACTGACACACACACACTGACACACACACCGATACACACATACACACTGACACACACACACTGACACACACAGTCACGACACACACACACTCTGAAACACACACACACACTGACACACACGCACTGACACACACTCACACTGACACACGCATACTGACGCGCTCACTGACACACACACACACACACACACAGACACACACACACTGACACACACACACACCCGATGACACACACACCGACACACGCACACACTGACACACATACTGACACACACACACACACTGACACACAAACAATGACAAACACACTGACACACACACTGAAACAAACACTGGCACAAACACACGCACACTGACACACACCCTGATAAACACACTGACACACACAGACACACTGACACACACACACTGACACACACACGCACTGATACACACACCGACACACGCACACTGACACACACACACACACTGACACTGACACACACACACACAGACACACACACAGTGACATACACACACAGACGTACACACACTGACACACAAACACGCTGAAACAGACACTCTGATGCACACGCACACACTGACGCACACGCACTTACACACACACACACACTGACACACGCATACTGACGCGCTCACTGACACACACACACACACACACACACTGACACACACACACTGACACACACACACACACACCCACTGACAAACACACACCGACACACACACACTGGCACTCACACACACACACTGACACACATGCTCTGACACACACACACACACTGACACACACATACACCCACTGACACACACACCGACACTCACACACACACTGACACACACACACTGACACACACACACCCACTGACACACACACACACCGACACACACACACACACACACACACTGACACACGCACACTGACACACACACACACACTGACACACACACACACCCACTAACACACAGACAATGACAAACACACTGACACACACACTGACACACACACACCGACACACACACACACTGACACACACACACTGACACACACACACCCACTGACACACACACACCGACACACACACACACACACACACTGACACACACACACTGACACACACACACACACTGACACACACACACACCCACTGACACACACACAATAACAAACACACTGACACACACACTGACACATACACTGGCACACAAACACACACTGACACACACACACTGAGACTCGCACACTGACTCACGCACACTGACGCACAGACACACGCACACTGGCACACACACACTGAGGGACACACACACACACACACACACACTGACACACACACTGACATACACACACACTGAAACACACACACACACAGACACTCACAATCTGACACACACACACACTGATGCACACACACAGACGCACACACAATGACACGCACACACACACACTGACACACACAAACACTGACACACACATACACAGACACACTGACACACACACACTGACACACACACACACTGACGCAAACACACTGACACACACACACTGACATGCACACACAGACGCGCACACACACTGATGCACACACACACTGACACACACACACTGATGCACACACACACACACTGACACACACACTGACGCACCCACACTGATACTCACAAACACATACACACACTCACACTCATATGTACTGACACACATACAGACACTGACACACACACACACACACACACACACACTGGCACACACACGCTGACATACACACACATTGACACACACAAATACACACACACACACTGACACTCACACACACACACACTGACACACACACACTGACACACACACACTGACGCACACACACTAACACACACACTGACACGCACACACAGACGCACATACACACTGACGCACACACACACTGACACATATACATGCACGCACACACACTCACACACACACACTCACACACATACGCACTGACACACACACTGACACACACACACACCATGACAAGCACACTGACACACACACTGGCACACAGACACACACTGACACACATTCATACTGACACACACACTGACACACACGCACACACATTGTCATTCGCAGACAGACTCATGCACACTGACACACACACGCACACTGATGCACACAAACTGACGCACACACACACACACTGACATACACACTGATGTACACATACACACGGACACCCGCACACCGACACACACATGCACACACTGACACAAACACACTGACGCACACACACATACTGAGACATGCATACTGATGCACACACAGACACGCACACACACACACACACTCAATGACACACACACACTGACACACACACTGACATGCACACTGGCACACACACACTGACACACACATACACACACTGACACACACATACACACTGATACACACACACTGACTCTCGCACAGTGTCTCACACACACTGACACACACACACGCAAACTGATGCACACACACACACTGACACACACACAGACACACACACTGAAACACACTGACGTACACGCACTGACGCACACACACACACTGACACAGACACACTGGCACACACACACACACACACTGACACACATGCACTGACCCACACACACGCACTGACACACACACACTGACACACACATACACACTGATACACACACACTGACACACACAGTCACGACACACACACACTGAAACACACACACACACTGACACACACGCACTGACACACACACACACACACACTGACACACGCATACTGACGCGCTCACTGACACACACACACACACACACACACACACTGACACATACACACTGAAACACACACACACCCACTGACACACACACAATGACAAGCACACTGACACACACACTGAAACAAACACTGGCACAAACACACGCACACTGACACACACACCCTGATAAACACACTGACACACACAGACACACTGACCCACACACACACACTGACACACACACGCACTGATACACACACCGACACACGCACACTGACACACATACACACACACACTTACGCACACACACTGACACACACACACACTGACACTGACAGACAAACACAGACACACACACAGTGACATACACACACAGACGTATACACACTGACACACAAACACGCTGACAGACGCACACCGATGCACAAACACACTGACAGACACACACTCACTGACAAACACGCTCACCCACTGACACACGCACACTGTCGCACAGACACACTCACACCCACACACTGACACACACACACTGACACACACTCACACTGAAACAGACACTCTGATGCACACGCACACACTGACGCACACGCACTGACACACACACACACTGACACACGCATACTGACGCGCTCACTGACACACACACACACACACACACTGACATACACACACTGACACACACACACACCCACTGACAAACACACACCGACACACACACACACTGACACACACACAATGGCACACACACACACACACACACTGACACACATGCTCTGACACACACACACACAGACACACACACACTGACACACACATACACCCACTGACACACACACACACCGACACTCACACGCACACTGACACACACACACTGACACACACACACCCACTGACACACACACACCGACACACACACTGACACACACACACTGACACACACACACTGACACACACACACACACTGACACACACACACACCCACTGACACACAGACACTGACAAACACACTGACACACACACTGACACACACACTGGCACACACACACACGCTGACACACATGCACACACCCAATGACACACACACAATGACAAACACACTGACACACACACTGACACTTACACTGGCACACACACACACACTGACACACACACTGAGACTCGCACACTGACTCACGCACACTGACGCACAGACACACGCACACTGGCACACACACACTGAGGGACAAGCACACTCACACTGACACACACACTGACATACACACACACACACACTCACACACTGACACACACACACACTGATGCACACACACTGACGCACACACAATGACACGCACACACACACACTGACACACACAAACACTGACACACACATACACACACATACACTGACACACACACACTGACACACACATACACTGATGCACACACACGCACTGACACACACACACTGACGCAAACACACTGACACACACACACTGACACGCACACGCAGACGCACACACACACTGATGCACACACACACTGACACTCACACACTGATGCACACACACACACTGACACACACACACTGACGCACCCACACTGACACTCACAAACACACACACACACTCACACACATATGCACTGACACACATACTGACACTGACACACACTCACACACTGGCACACACACACACACTGACGCATAATCACACACACACACACTCACTGACACACACACGCTGACACACACACTCACTGACACACACAAATACACACACACACACACACTGACAGTCACACACACACACACTGACACACACACACTGACACACACACACTGACGCACACACACTAACACACACACACTGACACGCACACACAGACGCACACACACACTGACGCACACACACACTGACACATATACATGCACGCACACACACACACACTCACACACATACGCACTGACACACACACTGACACACACACACCATGACAAGCACACTGACACACACACTGAAACACACTGACGTACACGCACTGACGCACACACACGCACTGACACACATGCACTGACCCACACACGCACTGACACACACACACTGACACACACACCGATACACACATACACACTGATACACACACACTGACACACACAGTCACGACACACACACGCTGAAACAC
>NC_135820.1:7809291-7841791 GCF_964213995.1 Mustelus asterias | reverse complement strand
CCTATTATAGAAAGGATATTATTAAACTAGAAAGAGTGCAGAAAAGATTTACCAGGATGCTACCGAAACTTGATGGTTTGAGTTATAAGGAGAGGCTGGATAGACTGGGACTTTTTTCTCTGGAGCCTAGGAGGCTGAGGGGTGATCTTATAGAGATCTATAAAATAATGAGGGCATAGATCAGCTCGATAGTCAATATCTTTTCCCAAAGTTAGGGGAGTCTAAAACTAGAGGGCGTAGGTTTAAGGTGAGAGAGGAGAGATACGAAAGTGTCCAGAGGGGCAATTTTTTCACAGAGGGTGGTGAGTGTCTGGAACAAGCTGCCAGAGGTAGAAGTAAATTTTGTCTTTTAAAAGCATTTCAACAGTTACATGGATAAGATGGGTATAGAGGGATATGGGCCAAACGCGGGCAAAATACACGCACACACACAAACATGCGCACACACTCTTACACATACAGACACAAACACACACACACACACTGACACACACATGCACACACTGACCCACTCACGCACACTAGAAAACACACACACACACACACACACACAGTCAAACAAAGACACACACACACACAAACACAGGCATACACAGGAGAAGGATTGAAGTGAGGAGGATTGGAGTAAGGGGGATTGGAGTGAGGGTGATTGGAGTGAGAGGGATTGGAGTGAGGGGGATTAGAGTGAGGTGGGATTGGAGTGAGGGGGATTAGAGTGAGGTGGGATTGGAGTGAGGTGGGATTGGAGTGAAGGGGATTGGAGTGAGGGGGATTGGAGTGAGGGGGATTGGAATGACACGGGATTGGAGTGAGACAGGATTGGAGTGAGGCCGGATTGGAGTGAGGCAGGATTGGAGTGATGCGGGATTGGATTCAGGAGGATTGGAGTGAGGGGGATTGGAATGAGGAGCATTGGAGTAAGGGGGATTGGAATGAGGGGGATTGGAGTGAGGGGGATTGGAATGAGGGGCATTGGAGTGAGGGGGATTAGAGTGAGGGGGATTGGAGTGAGGTGGGATTGGAGTGAGGGGGATTGGAGTAAGGCGGGATTGGGGTGAGGTGGGATTGGAGCAAGGGGGATTGAAGTGAGGGGGATTGGAGTGACGATGATTGCAGTGAGGTGGGATTGAAGTGAGGGGGATTGGAATGAGGAGGATTGGAGCGAGGGGGATTGGAGTGAGGTGGGATTGGAGTGAGTGGGATTGGAGTCAGGTGGGATTGGGGTGAGGTGATTGGAGTGAGGTGGGATCGGAGTGAGGGGGTTGGAATGAGGGGGATTGGAGTGAGGCAGAATTGGAGTGAGGGGACTTGGAGTGGGGTGGGATTGGAGTGGGGGGATTAGAGTGAGGCAGGATTGGAGTGAGGCGGGATTGGAGTGAGGCGGGAATGGAGTGAAGGGGATTGGAGTGAGGGGGATTGGAGTGAGGACGATTGGAGTGAGGAGAATTGGAGTGAGGGGGGATTTGAGTGAGGGGGATTGGAGTGAGGCGGGATTGGAGTGAAGGGGATTGAAGTAAGGGGGATTGGAGTGAGGGGAATTGGAGTGAGGTGGGATTTGAGTGAGGGGGATTGGAGTGAGGACGATTGGAGTGAGGATGGTTGGAGTGAGGGGGGATTGGAGTAAGGGGGATTGGAGTGAGGGGGATTGGAGTGAGGGGGATTGGAGTAAGGCGGGATTGGGGTGAGGTGGGATTGGAGCAATGGGGATTGAAGTGAGGGGGATTAGAGTGAGGGGGATTGGAATGAGGGGGATTGGAGCGAGGGGGATTGGAGTGAGGTGGGATTGGAGTGAGGGGGATTGGAGTCAGGTGGGATTCGAGTGAGGGGGATTGGAGTGAGTGAGATTGGAGTGAGGCAGGATTGGAGAGAGGGGAATTGGAGTGAAGGCAACTGAAAACAGATGGAGCTCTGGAGGAATACAGAGAGAGTAGGAAAGATCTCAAACGGGGAGTTAGAAGGGCAAAAAGAGGTCACGAGATGTTCTTGGCAGGCAGGATTAAGGAGAATCCTAAGGCATTCTATTCATACGTTAGGAACAAAAGAGTTGTCAGGGAGAAAATCGGACCTCTCAGGGACAAAGGAGGGGAATTATGCTTAGAACCCAAGGGAATAGCGGAGATCCTAAATGAATACTATGCATCGGTATTCACGAAGGAGAGGGGCGTGTTAACCGGGAGTGTCTCGGAGGGAGGTGTTGACCCGTTAGAGAAAATCTCCATTACAAGAGAGGAAGTGTTAGGTTTTTTAGGGAACATTAAAACTGACAAAGCCCCAGGGCCTGATGGCATCTATCCTCGACTGCTCAGGGAGACGAGAGGTGAAATTGCTGGGCCTCTGACGGAAATCTTTGTCGCTTCTTTGGACACGGGTGAGGTCCCTGAGGATTGGAGGATAGCGAATGTGGTCCCGTTGTTTAAGAAGGGTAGCAGGGATAACCCAGGAAATTATAGGCCAGTGAGCTTGACGTCCGTGGTAGGAAAGTTGTTGGAGAGGATTCTTAGAGACAGGATGTATGTGCATTTAGAACGAAACAATCTCATTAGTGACAGACAGCATGGTTTTGTAAGAGGGAGGTCGTGCCTTACAAATTTGGTGGAGTTTCTTGAGGAAGTGACAAAAACGGTTGATGAAGGAAGGGCTGTGGATGTCGTCTATATGGATTTCAGTAAGGCATTTGACAAAGTCCCACATGGCAGGTTGGTTAAGAAGGTTAAGGCTCATGGGATACAAGGAGAAGTGGCTAGATGGGTGGAGAACTGGTTTGGCCATAGGAGACAGAGGGTAGTGGTCGAAGGGTCTTTTTCCGGCTGGAGGTCTGTGACCAGTGGTTTTCCGCAGGGCTCTGTACTGGGACCTCTGCTATTTGTGATATATATAAATGATTTGGAAGAAGGTGTAACTGGTGTAATCAGCAAGTTTGCGGATGACACGAAGATGGCTGGAATTGCGGATAGCGAAGAGCATTGTCGGGCAATACAGCAGGATATAGATAGGCTGGAAAATTGGACGGAGAGGTGGCAGATGGAGTTTAATCCGGATAAATGCGAAGTGATGCATTTTGGAAGAAATAATGTAGGGAGGAGTTATACAATAAATGGCAGAGTCATCAGGAGTATAGAAACACAGAGGGACCTAGGTGTGCAAGTCCACAAATCCTTGAAGGTGGCAACACAGGTGGAGAAGGTGGTGAAGAAGGCATATGGTATGCTTGCCTTTATAGGACGGGGTATAGAGTATAAAAGCTGGAGTCTGATGTTGCAGCTGTACAGAACGCTGATTAGGCCACATTTGGAGTACTGCGTCCAGTTCTGGTCGCTGCACTACCAGAAGGACGTGGAGGCATTGGAGAGAGTGCAGAGAAGGTTTACCAGGATGTTGCCTGGTATGGAGGGTCTTAGCTATGAGGAGAGATTGGGTAGACTGGGGTTGTTCTCCTTGGAAAGACGGAGAATGAGGTGAGATCTAATAGAGGTATACAAGATTATGAAGGGTATAGATAGGGTGAACAGTGGGAAGCTTTTTCCCAGGTCGGAGGTGACGATCACGAGGGGTCACGGGCTCAAGCTGAGAGGGGCGAAGTATAACTCAGACACCAGAGGGACGTTTTTTACACAGAGGGTGGTGGGGGCCTGGAATGCGCTGCCAAGTAGGGTGGTGGAGGCAGGCACGCTGACATCGTTTCAGACTTACCTGGATAGTCACATGAGCAGCCTGGGAATGGAGGGATACAAACGATTTGTCTCGTTGGACCAAGGAGCGGCACAGGCTTGGAGGGCCGAAGAGCCTGTTTCCTGTGCTGTACTGTTCTTTGTTCTTTAAGGGGGTTGGAGTGAAGGGGATTGGAGTGAGGCAGGATTGGAGTGAGAGGGATTGGAGTGAAGGGGATTGGAATGAGGGAGATTGGAATGAAGGGGATTGGAGTGAGGCGAATTGGAGTGAGGCGGGATTAGAGTGAGGGGCCTTGGAGTGAGGGGGTTTGGAGTGAGGCAGGATTGGAGTCACGTGGGATTGGAGTGATGATGATTGCAGTGAGGTGGGATTGGAGTGAGGGGGATTGGAATGAGGGGGATTGGAGCGAGGGGGATTGGAGTAACGTGGGATTGGAGTGAGGGGGATTGGAGTCAGGTGGGATTGGAGCGAGGTGATTGGAGTGAGGTGGGATTGGAGTGATGGGGTTGGAATGAGGGGGATTGGAGTGAGGTGGGATTGGAGTGCGGCGGGATTGGAGTGGGGGGATTGGAGTGAGGCAGGATTGGAGTGAGCCGGGTTTGGAGTGAGGCGGGATTGGAGTGAAGGGGATGGGAGTGAGGGGGATTGGAGTGAGGATGTTTGGAGTGAGTAGCATTGGAGTGAGGGGGGATTTGAGTGAGGGGGATTAGAGTAAGGGGGATTGGAGTGAGGGGAATTGGAGTGAGGTGGGAATGGAGTGAGGTGGGATTCGAGTGAGGTGGGATTGGAGTCAGGGGGATTGGAGTGAGGTGGGATTGGAGTGAGGAGGATTGGAGTGAGGGGGATTGGAGTGAGGGGGATTGGAGTGGGGGGATTGGAGTGAGGGAGATTGGAGTGAGGGAGATTGGAGTGCGGCAGAATTGGACTGAGGGGGATTGGAGTGAAGGGGATTGGAGTAAGGGGGATAGGAGTGAGGGGGATTGGAGTGAAGGGGATTGGAGTAAGGGGGATTGGAGTGAGGGGAATAGGAGTGAGGTGGGATTGGAGTGAGGGGGATTGGAATGAGGACGATTGGAGTGAGGAGGATTGGGGTGAGGTGGGATTTGAGTGAGGGGGATTGGAGTGTGGCAGGATTGGAGTGAGGGGGATTGGAGAGAGGGGGATTGGAGTGAGGTGGGATTGGAGTGAGGGGGATTGGAGTGAGGGGGATTGGAGTGGAGGGTATTGGAGAGGGGGAGAAATGGAGTGAGGGAGATTGGAGTGAGGCTGGATTGGACTGAGGGGGATTGGAGTGAAGGGAATTGGAGTAAGGGGGATTGGAGTGAGGGGGATTGGAGTGAGGTGGGATTGGAGTGAGGGGAATTGGAGTGAGGCCGATTGGAGTGTGGAGGATTGGAGTGAAGGGGATTGGGGTGAGGCAGGATTGGAGTGAGGTGGATTGGAGTGAGGGGGATTGGAGTGAGAGGGATTGGAGTGAGGGGGATTAGAGTGAGGAGGATTGGAGTGAGGGGGGATTTGAGTGAGGGGGATTGGAGTGAGGCGTGATTGGAGTGAAGGGGGATTGGAGAGAGGTGAGATTGGAGTCAGGGGGATTGGAGTTAGGGGGATTGAAGTGAGGGGGATTGGAGTGAGGGGGATTAGAGTGAGGGAGATTGTAGTGAAGGGCGTTGGAGTGAGGGGGATTGGAGTGAGGGGGATTGGAGTGAAGGGGATTGGAATGAAGGGATTGGAGTGAGGCAGGTTTGGAGTGAGTGGGATTGGAATGAGGGGGATAGAAGTGAGGAGGATTGGTGTTAGGGGGAATTGGAGTGAGGGGGATTGGAGTGAGTGGGATTGGAATGAGGGGGATAGAAGTGAGGGGGATTGGTGTTAGGGGGAATTGGAGTGAGTGGGGATTGGAGTGAAGGGGTATTGGAGTGAAGGAGATTGGAGTGAAGGGAATTGGAGTGAGGGCGATTGGAGTGAAGGGGATTGAAGTGAGGTGAATTGGAGTGAGGTGGGATTAGAGTGAGGGGGATTGGAGTGAGGGGGTTTAGAGTGAGTCGGGATTGGAGTAAGGGGGATTGGAGTGAGGTGGGATTGGAGTGAGGTGGGATTGGAGTGAGGGGGATTGGAGTGAGGGGGATTGGAGTGAGGGGGATTGGAGTGGGGGGAATTGGAGTGAGGTGGGATTGGAGTGAGGGAGATTGGAGTGAGGGGGATTGGAGTGAAGGGGATTGGAGTGAAGGGAACTAGAGTGAGGCGGGATTGGAGTGAGGGGTATTGGAGTGAGGGGGATTGGAGTGAGGGGGATTGGAGTGGGGGGAATTGGAGTGAGGTCTGATTGGAGTGAGGGGGATTGGAGTGAGGGGGATTGGAGTGAAGGGGATTGAAGTGAGGTGAATTGGAGTGAGGCGGGATTAGAGTGAGGCGGATTTAAGTGAGGGGGTTTAGAATGAGTCGGGATTGGAGTAAGGGGGATTGGAGTGAGGTGGGATTGGAGTGAGGGGGATTGGAGTGAGGGGGATTGGAGTGAGGGGGATTGGAGTGGGGGGAATTGGAGTGAGGTGGGATTGGAGTGAGGGGGATTGGAGTGGGGGGATTGGAGTGGGGGGGATTGGAGTGAGGGAGATTGGAGTGAGGGAGATTGGAGTGAGGCAGGATTGGACTGAGAGGGATTGGAGTGAAGGGGATTGGAGTAAAGGCGATTGGAGTGAGTGGGACTGGAGTGAGGTGGGATTGGAGTGAGGGGGATTGGAGTGAGGACGTTTGGAGTGAGGGGGATTGGAGTGAGGACGTCTGGAGTGAGGAGGATTGGAGTGAAGGGGATTGGAGTGAGGCAGGATTGGAGTGAGGTGGATTGGAGTGAGGGGATTGGAGTGAGGGGAATTGGAGTGAGGGGATAGACTGAGGAGGATTGGAGTGACGGGGGATTTGCATGAGGGGGATTGGAGTGAGGCGGGATTGGAGTGAAGGGGAATAGAGTAAGAGGGATTGGAGTGAGGGGGTTGGAGTCTGGGGATGGGAGTGAGGGGGATTAGAGTGAGGGGGATTGGAGTGAGGCGGGATTGCAGTGAGGGGGATTGAAGTGAGGTGGGATTGGAGTCTGGGGATGGGAGTGAGGGGGATTGATGTTAGGGGGAATTGGAGTGAGTGGGGATTGGAGTGAAGGGGTATTGGAGTGAAGGAGATTGGAGTGAAGGGAATTGGAGTGAGGGCGATTGGAGTGAAGGGGATTGAAGTGAGGTGAATTGGAGTGAGGTGGGATTAGAGTGAGGGGGATTGGAGTGAGGGGGTTTAGAGTGAGTCGGGATTGGAGTAAGGGGGATTGGAGTGAGGTGGGATTGGAGTGAGGTGGGATTGGAGTGAGGGGGATTGGAGTGAGGGGGATTGGAGTGAGGGGGATTGGAGTGGGGGGAATTGGAGTGAGGTGGGATTGGAGTGAGGGAGATTGGAGTGAGGGGGATTGGAGTGAAGGGGATTGGAGTGAAGGGAACTAGAGTGAGGCGGGATTGGAGTGAGGGGTATTGGAGTGAGGGGGATTGGAGTGAGGGGGATTGGAGTGGGGGGAATTGGAGTGAGGTCTGATTGGAGTGAGGGGGATTGGAGTGAGGGGGATTGGAGTGAAGGGGATTGAAGTGAGGTGAATTGGAGTGAGGCGGGATTAGAGTGAGGCGGATTTAAGTGAGGGGGTTTAGAATGAGTCGGGATTGGAGTAAGGGGGATTGGAGTGAGGTGGGATTGGAGTGAGGGGGATTGGAGTGAGGGGGATTGGAGTGAGGGGGATTGGAGTGGGGGGAATTGGAGTGAGGTGCGATTGGAGTGAGGGGGATTGGAGTGGGGGGATTGGAGTGGGGGGGATTGGAGTGAGGGAGATTGGAGTGAGGGAGATTGGAGTGAGGCAGGATTGGACTGAGAGGGATTGGAGTGAAGGGGATTGGAGTAAAGGCGATTGGAGTGAGTGGGACTGGAGTGAGGTGGGATTGGAGTGAGGGGGATTGGAGTGAGGACGTTTGGAGTGAGGGGGATTGGAGTGAGGACGTCTGGAGTGAGGAGGATTGGAGTGAAGGGGATTGGAGTGAGGCAGGATTGGAGTGAGGTGGATTGGAGTGAGGGGATTGGAGTGAGGGGAATTGGAGTGAGGGGATAGACTGAGGAGGATTGGAGTGACGGGGGATTTGCATGAGGGGGATTGGAGTGAGGCGGGATTGGAGTGAAGGGGAATAGAGTAAGAGGGATTGGAGTGAGGGGGTTGGAGTCTGGGGATGGGAGTGAGGGGGATTAGAGTGAGGGGGATTGGAGTGAGGCGGGATTGCAGTGAGGGGGATTGAAGTGAGGTGGGATTGGAGTCTGGGGATGGGAGTGAGGGGGATTGAAGTGAGGGGGATTGGAGTGAGGGGGATTGAAGTGAGGGGGATTAGAGTGAGGGAGATTGTAGTGAAGGGCGTTGGAGTGAGTCAGGATTGGAGTGAGGGGGATTGGAGTGAAGGGGATTGGAATGAAGGGGATTGGAGTGAGGCAGGTTTGGAGTAAGCGGGATTGGAGTGAGGGGGATAGAAGTGAAGGGGATTGGAGTTAGGGGGATTTGAGTGAGGGGGATTGGAGTGAGGGGGGATTGGAGTGAACGGGATTGGAGTGAAGTGGATTGGAGTGAGGGTGATTGGAGTGAAGGGGATTGAATTGAGGTGAATTGGAGTGAGGCGAGATTAGAGTGAGGGGCCATGGAGTGAGGGCGTTGGAGTGAGGCGGGATTGGAGTGAGGGGATTGGAGTGAGGGGGATTGGAGTGAGGGGGGATTGGAGTAAGGGCGGATTGGAGTGAGGTGGAATTGGTGTGAGGTGGGATTGGAGTGAGGCGGGATTAGAGTGAGGTGGAATTGCAGTTCGGTTGGATTGGAGTGAGGTGGGATTGGAGGGAGGCAGGATTGGCATGAGGGAGATTGGAGTGAGGGGATTGGAGTGAGGGGAATTGGAGTGAGAGGAATTGGAGTGAGGGGGATTAGAGTGAGGAGGATTGGAGTGAGGGGGGATTTGAGTGAGGGGGATTTGAGTGAAGGGGGATTGGAGTGAGGTGGGATTGGAGTTAGCGGGATTGGAGTTAGGGGGATTGGAGTGAGGGAGATTGTAGTGAAGGGCGTTGGAGTCAGGCAGGATTGGAGTGAGGGGAATTGGAGTGAAGGGGATTGGAATGAAGGGGATTGGAGTGAGGCAGGATTGGAGTGAGTGGGATTGGAATGAGGGGGATAGCAGTGAGTGAGGATTGGTGTGAGGGGGGATTGGAGTGAAGGGGATTGGAGTGAAGGGAATTGGAGTGAGGGTGATTGGAGTGAAGGGGATTGAAGTGAGGTCAATTGGAGTGAGGCGGGATTAGAGTGAGGGGCATTGGAGTGAGGGTTTGTAGAGTGAGGCGGGATTGGAGTAAGGGGATTGGAGTGAGGGGGGATTGGCGTGAGGGGAATTGGAGTGAGGTGGGATATGAGTGAGGGGGATTGGAGTGAGGGGGATTGGAGTGAGGGGGATTGGAGTGGGGGGATAGGAGTGGGGGGGATTGGAGTGAGGGATATTGGAGTGAGGGAGATTGGGGTGAGGCAGGATTGGACTGAAGGGGATTGGAGTGAAGGGGATTGGAGTAAGGGCGTTGGGAGTGAGTGGGATTGGAGTGAGGTGGGATTGGAGTGAGGGGGATTGGAGTGAGGACGATTGGAGTGAGGAGGATTGAAGTGAAGGGGATTGGAGTGAGGCAGGATTGGAGTGAGGTGGACTGGAGTGAGGGGGATTGGAGTGAGGGGGATTGGAGTGAGGGGGATAGAGTGAGGAGGATTGGAGTGACGGGGGATTTGAGTGAGGGGTATTGGAGTGAGGCAGGATTGGAGTGAAGGGGATTGGAGTAAGGGGGATTGGAGTGAGGGGGTTGGAGTGAGGTGGGATTGGAGTAAGGGGGATTTTAGTGAAGGTGATTGGAGTGAGGCGGGATTGGAGTGAGGGGGATTGGAGTGAGGTGTGATTGGAGTCAGGGGATGGGAGTGAGGGGGATTGGAGTGAGGGGGATTGAAGTGAGGGGGATTAGAGTGAGGGAGATTGGGGTTAAGGGCGTTGGAGTAAGGCAGGATTGGAGTGAGGGGGATTGGAGTGAAGGGGATTGGAGTGAAGGGGATTGGACTGAGGGGGATAGAAGTGAGGGGGATTGGAGTTGCGGGATTGGAGTGAGGGGGATTGGAGTGAGGGGGGATTGGAGTGAAGGGAATTGGAGTGAAGTGGATTGGAGTGACGGTGATTGGAGTGAAGGGGATTGAATTGAGGTGAATTGGAGTGAGGCGTGATTAGAGTGAGGGGCATTGGAGTGAGGGGGTTGGAGTGAGGCGGGATTGGAGTGAGGGGGATTGGAGTGAGGGGAATTGGAGTGAGGGGGATTGGAGTGAGGTGGGCTTGGAGTGAGGTGGGATTGGAGTAAGGGCGGATTGGAGTGAGGTGGAATTGGTGTGAGGTGGGATTGGAGTGAGGCGGGATTAGAGTGAGGTGGATTTGCAGTTAGGTTGGCTTGGAGTGAGGTGGGATTGGAGTGAGGCAGGATTGGCATGAGGGAGATTGGAGTGAGGGGGATTGGAGAGGGGCATTGGAGTGAGGGAGATTGGAGTGAAGGGGATTGGCGTGAGGCAGGATTGGAGTGAGCGAGATTGGAGTGAGGTGGGATTGGAGTGAGGCAGGATTGGCGTGAGGGAGATTGGACTGAGGGGGATTGGAGTGAGGGGCATTGGAGTGAGGGAGACTGGAGTGAAGGGGATTGCGTGAGGAAGGATTGGTGTGAAGGTGATTGGAGTGAGGGGGACTGGAGTGAGGGGCATTGGAGTGAAGGAGATTGGAGTGAAGGGGATTGGAGTGAGGCAGGATTGGAGTGAAGGGGATTGGATTGAGGGGTGATTGGAGTGAGGGGCATTAGAGTGAGGGGGATTGGAGTGAGTGGGGATTGGAGTGAGCGGGTTGGAATGAGGGGGATGGAGTGATGCAGGATTGGAGTGAGGGGACTTGGAGTGGGGTGGGATTGGAGTGAGGCGGGATTGGAGTGGGGGGATTAGAGTGAGGCAGGATTGGAGTGAGGCGGGATTGGAGTGAGGCGGGATTGGAGTGAAGGGGATTGGAGTGAGGGGGATTGGAGTGAGGACGATTGGAGTTAGGAGGATTGGAGTGAGGGGGGATTTGAGTTAGGGCGATTGGAGTGAGGCGGGATTGGAGTGAAGGGGATTGAAGTAAGGGGGATTGGAGTGAGGGGAATTGGAGTGAGGTGGGATTGGAGTGAGGGGGATTGGAGTGAGGCGGGATTGGGGTGACGATGATTGCAGTGAGGTGGGATTGGAGTGAGGGGGATTGGAGTCAGGTGGGATTGGAGTGAGGGGGATTGGAGTGAGGGAGATTAGAGTGAGGTAGGATTGGAGTGAGGGGAATTGGAGTGAAGGGGGTTGGAGTGTAGGGGATTGGAGTAAGGCAGGATTGGAGTGAGGGGGTTAGAAGTGAAGGGGATTGGAGTGAAGGGGATCGGAGTGAGGCAGGATGGGAGTGAGCGGGATTGCAATGAAGGGGATTGAAGTGAGGGGGATTGGAGTGAGAGGGATTGGAGTGAGAGGGATTGGAGTGAGGGGGGATTGGTGTCAGGGCGGATTGGAGTGAAGGGGATTGGAGTGAAGGGGATTGGAATCAGGGAGATTGGAATTAAGGGGATTGGAGTGAGGCGAATTGGAGTGAGGCGGGATTAGAGTGAGGGGCAATGGAGTGAGGGGCCTTGGAGTGAGGGGGTTTGGAGTGAGGCAGGATTGGAGACAGGTGGGATTGGAGTGATGATGATTGCAGTGAGGTGGGATTGGAGTGAGGGGGATTGGAATGAGGGGGATTGGAGCGAGGGGGATTGGAGTAAGGTGGGATTGGAGGGAGGGGGATTGGAGTCATGTGGGTTTGGAGTGAGGTGATTGGAGTGAGGTGGGATTGGAGTGATGGGGTTAGAATGAGGGGGATTGGAGTGAGGTGGGATTGGAGTGCGGCGGGATTGGAGTGGGGGATTGGAGTGAGGCAGGATTGGAGTGAAGGGGATGGGAGTGAGGGGGATTGGAGTGAGGATGAGTGGAGTGAGTAGGATTGGAGTGAGGGGGAATTTGAGTGAGGGGGATTAGAGTAAGGGGGATTGGAGTGAGGGGAATTGGAGTGAGGTGGGATTGGAGTGAGGGGGATTGGAGTGAGGTGGGATTGGAGTGAGGGGGATTGGAGTGAGGTGGGATTGGAGTGAGGGGGATTGGAGTGAGGGGGATAGGAGTGAGGGGGATTGGAGTGGGGGGGATTGGAGTGAGGGAGATTGGAGTGAGGGGAATTGGAGTGAGGTGGGATTGGAGTGAGGGGGATTGGAGTGAGGACGATTGGAGTGAGGAGGATTGGGTGAGGGGGATTTGAGTGAGGGGATTGGAGTGTGGCAGGATTGGAATGAAGGGGATTGGAGTAAGGGGGATTGGAGTGAGGGGGATTGGAGGTGGGATTGGAGTGAGGGGGATTGGAGTGAGGTGGGATTGGAGTGAGAGGGATTGGAGTGAGGGGGATTGGCGTGGGGGATATTGGAGTGAGGGAGAATGGAGTGAGGCTGGATTGGACTGAGGGGGATTGGAGTGAAGGGGATTGGAGTGAGGGGGATTGGAGTGAGGTGGGATTGGTGTGAGGGGAATTGGAGTGAGGCAGATTGGAGTGTGGAGGATTGGAGTGAAGGGGATTGGAGTGAGGCAGGATTGGAGTGAGGTGGATTGGAGTGAGGGGGATTGTAGTGAGAGGGATTGGAGTGAGGGGGATTAGAGTGAGGAGGATTGGAGTGAGGGGGATTTGAGTGAGGGGGTTTGGAGTGAGGCGGAATTGGAGTGAAGGGGACTTGGAGTGAGGTGGGATTGGAGTCAGGGGGATTGGAGTTATGGGGATTGGAGTGAGGGGGATTGGAGTGAGGGGGATTGGAGTGAGGCAGAATTGGAGTGAGTGAGATTGGAATGAGGGGGATAGCAGTGAAGGGGATTGGTGTGAGGGGGAATTGGAGTGAGTGGGGATTGGAGTGAGTGGGGATTGGAGTGAGGGGGGATTGGAGTGAAGGGGATTGGAGTGAAGGGAATTGGAGTGTAGGTGATTGGAGTGAAGAGGATTGAAGTGAGGTGAATTGGAGTGAGGCGGGATTAGAGTGAAGGGCATTGGAGTGAGGGGGTTTAGAGTGAGGCGGGATTGGAGTAAGGGGGATTGGAGTGAGGTGGGATTGGAGTGAGGGGAATTGGAGTGAGGTGGGATTGGAGTGAGGTGGATTGGAGTGAGGGGGATTGGAGTGAGGGGGATTGGAGTGGGGGGATAGGAGTGGGGTGGATTGGAGTTGGTGAGATTGGAGTGAGGGATATTGGAGTGAGGGAGATTGGGGTGAGGCAGGATTGTACTGAGGGGGATTGGAGTGAAGGGGATTAGAGTGAGGGAGATTGGAGTGAGGGGGATTTGAGTGAGGCGAATTGGAGTGAGGGGGATTGGACTGAGGACGATTGGAGTGAGGAGGATTGGAGTGAAGGGAATTGGAGTGAGGCAGGATTGGAGTGAGATGGATTGGAGTGAGGGGGATTGGAGTGAGGGGGATTGGAGTGAGGGGATAGAGTGAGGAGGATTGGAGTGACGGGATTGGAGTGAGGAGGATTGGAGTAAGGGAGATTGGAGTGAGGGGTTTGGAGTGAGGTGGCATTGGAGTCAGGGGATTTTAGTGAGGGGGATTGGAGTGAGGGGGATTGAAGTGAGGCAGGATTGGAGTGAGGGGGATTGGAGTGGAGGGGATTGGAATGAAGAGGTTTGGAGTGAGGCAGGATTGGAGTGAGCGGGATTGGAGTGAGGGGGATAGAAGTGAGGGGGATTGGAGCGAGGGGGATTGGAGTGAGGTGGAATTGGACTGAGGTGGGATTGGAGTGAGGGAGATTGGAATGAAGCGGATTGGAGTGAGGGGCATTGGAGTGAGGGAAATTGGAGTGAGGGGAATTGGAGTGAGGGGGGATTTGAGGCAGGATTGGAGTGAGGGGAATTGGAGTGAGGGGGGATTTGAGTGAAGGGAATTGGAGTGAAGGGGATTGGAGTGAGGGGGATTGGAGTGGGGGGGATTGGAGTGAGGGAGATTGGAGTGAGGGGAATTGGAGTGAGGTGGGATTGGAGTGAGGGGGATTGGAGTGAGGACGATTGGAGTGAGGAGGATTGGGTGAGGGGGGATTTGTGTGAGGGGATTGGAGTGTGGCAGGATTGGAATGAAGGGGATTGGAGTAAGGGGGATTGGAGTGAGGGGGATTGGAGTGAGGTGGGATTGGAGTGAGAGGGATTGGAGTGAGGGGGATTGGCGTGGGGGGGATTGGAGTGGGGGACATTGGTGTGAGGGAGAATGGAGTGAGGCTGGATTGGACTGAGGGGGATTGGAGTGAAGGGGATTGGAGTAAGGGTGATTGGAGTGAGGGGGATTGGAGTGAGGTGGGATTGGAGTGAGATGGGATTGGAGTGAGGGGAATTGGAGTGAGGCAGATTGGAGTGTGGAGGATTGGAGTGAAGGGGATTGGAGTGAGGCAGGATTGGAGTGAGGTGGATTGGAGTGAGGGGGATTGTAGTGAGAGGTATTGGAGTGAGGGGGATTAGAGTGAGGAGGATTGGAGTGAGGGGGGATTTGAGTGAGGGGGTTTGGAGTGAGGCGGAATTGGAGTGAAGGGGGCTTGGAGTGAGGTGGGATTGGAGTCAGGGGGATTGGAGTTAGGGGGATTGGAGTGAGGGGGATTGGAGTGAGGGTAATTAGAGTGAGGGAGATTGTAGTGAAGGGCGTTGGAGCGAGTCAGGATTGGAGTGAGGGGGATTGGAGTGAAGGGGATTGGAATGAAGGGGATTGGAGTGAAGGGGATTGGAGTGAGGCAGGATTGGAGTGAGTGAGATTGGAATGAGGGGGTTGGCAGTGAGGGGGATTGGTGTGAGGGGGAATTGGAGTGAGTGGGGATTGGAGTGAGTGGGGATTGGAGTGAGGGGGATTGGAGTGAAGGGGATTGGAGTGAAGGGAATTGGAGTGAGGGTGATTGGAGTGAAGAGGATTGAAGTGAGGTGAATTGGAGTGAGGCGGGATTAGAGTGAAGGGCATTGGAGTGAGGGGGTTTAGAGTGAGGCGGGATTGGAGTAAGGGGATTGGAGTGAGGTGGGATTGGAGTGAGGGGAATTGGAGTGAGGTGGGATTGGAGTGAGGTGGATTGGAGTGAGGGGGATTGGAGTGAGGGGGATTGGAGTGGGGGGATAGGAGTGGGGGGATTGGAGTTGGTGAGATTGGAGTGAGGGATATTGGAGTGAGGGAGATTGGGGTGAGGCAGGATTGGACTGAGGGGGATTGGAGTGAAGGGGATTAGAGTGTGGGAGATTGGAGTGAGGGGGATTTGAGTGAGGCGAATTGGAGTGAGGGGGATTGGACTGAGGACGATTGGAGTGAGGAGGATTGGAGTGAAGGGGATTGGAATGAAGGGGATTGGAGTGAAGGGGATTGGAGTGAGGCAGGATTGGAGTGAGTGAGATTGGAATGAGGGGGTTGGCAGTGAGGGGGATTGGTGTGAGGGGGAATTGGAGTGAGTGGGGATTGGAGTGAGTGGGGATTGGAGTGAGGGGGATTGGAGTGAAGGGGATTGGAGTGAAGGGAATTGGAGTGAGGGTGATTGGAGTGAAGAGGATTGAAGTGAGGTGAATTGGAGTGAGGCGGGATTAGAGTGAAGGGCATTGGAGTGAGGGGGTTTAGAGTGAGGCGGGATTGGAGTAAGGGGATTGGAGTGAGGTGGCATTGGAGTGAGGGGAATTGGAGTGAGGTGGGATTGGAGTGAGGTAGATTGGAGTGAGGGGGATTGGAGTGAGGGGGATTGGAGTGGGGGGATAGGAGTGGGGGGATTGGAGTTGGTGAGATTGGAGTGAGGGATATTGGAGTGAGGGAGATTGGGGTGAGGCAGGATTGGACTGAGGGGGATTGGAGTGAAGGGGATTAGAGTGAGGGAGATTGGAGTGAGGGGGATTTGAGTGAGGCGAATTGGAGTGAGGGGGATTGGACTGAGGACGATTGGAGTGAGGAGGATTGGAGTGAAGGGGATTGGAGTGAGGCAGGATTGGAGTGAGATGGATTGGAGTGAGGGGGATTGGAGTGAGGGGATAGAGTGAGGAGGATTGGAGTGACGGGATTGGAGTGAGGAGGATTGGAGTAAGGGAGATTGGAGTGAGGGGGTTGGAGTGAGGTGGGATTGGAGTCAGGGGGATTTTAGTGAGGGGGATTGGAGTGAGGGGGATTGCAGTGCGGCAGGATTGGAGTGAGGGGGATTGGAGTGAAGGGGATTGGAATGAAGAGGTTTGGAGTGAGGCAGGATTGGAGTGAGTGGGATTGGAGTGAGGGGGATAGAAGTGAGGGGGATTGGAGTGAGGGGGATTGGAGTGAGGTGGAATTGGACTGAGGTGGGATTGGAATGAGGGAGATTGGAGTGAAGCGGATTGGAGTGAGGGGCATTGGAGTGAGGGAAATTGGAGTGAAGCGGATTGGAGTGAGGCAGGATTGGAGTGAGGGGAATTGGAGTGAGGGGGGATTTGAGTGAAGGAAATTGGAGTGAAGGGGATTGGAGTGAGGGAGATTGGAGTGAAGGGGATTGGAGTGAAGGGGATTGGAGTGAGGGAGATTGGAGTGAAGGGGATTGGAGTGAGGGAAATTGGAGTGAGGGGGGATTGGAGTGAAGGGAATTGGAGTGAAGGGGATTGGAGTGAGGGAGATTGGAGTGAAGGGTTATTGGAGTGAGGGGAATTGGAGTGAGTGAGATTGGAGTGAGGGGCATTGGAGTGAGGGTGATTGGAGTCAGGTGGGTTTGGAGTGAGGGGGTTTGGAGTGAGGCAGGCTTGGAGTGGGGGGATTGGAGTGAGGCAGGATTGAAGTGAGGGGGATTGGAGTGAGGTGGGATTTGATGGAGGGGGATTGGAGTGAGGGGGATTGGAGTGAGGTGGGTTTGGGGTGAGGCGGGTTTGGAGTGAGGGGGATTGGAGTGAGGCTTGTTTGTAGTGAGATGAGATTAGAGTGAGAGGGATTGGAGTGAGGGGGATTGGAGTGAGGGGGATTGGAATGAGGGGGATTGGAGTGAAGGGGATTGGAGTGAGGGGGATTGGAGTGCGGTGGGATTGGAGTGAGGGGGATTGGAGTGAGGGGGATTGGAGTGAGGGGGATTGGAGTGAGGGGGATTGGAGTGAGGGGGATTGGAGTGAGGGGGATTGGAGTCAGGTGGGATTGGAGTGACGATGATTGCAGTGAGTGGGATTGAAGCGAGGGGCATTGGAGTGAGGGGCATTGGAGTGAGGGGGTTTGGAGGGAGGGGGGATTGGCGTGAGGGTGGATTGGAGTGAAGGGGATTGGAGTGAGCGGTTTTGGAGTGAGGTGGGATTGGATTGAGGAGGATTGGAGTGAGGGGGATTGGAGTGAGGTGGGATTGGAGTGAGGCAGGGTTGGAGTGAGGTGGGATTGGAGTGCGGCAGGACTGGTGTGAGCGAGATTGGAGTGATAGGGATTGGAGTGAGGGGCATGGGAGTGAGGGAGTTTGGAGAGAAGCGGATTGGAGTGAGGCAGGATTGGAGTGGGGGGAATTGGAGTGAAGTGGGATTGGAGTGAGGGGAATTGGAGTGAGGGGGATTGGAGTGAGGGTGATTGGAGTGAGGGGGATTGGAGTGGGGGGGATTGGAGTGAGGGAGATTGGAGTGAGAGAGATTGGAGTGAAGGGGATTTGAGTGAGGCAGGATTGGAGTGAGGCCGGATTAGAGTGAGGGGCATTGGAGTGTGGGGCATTGGAGTGAGGGGGATTGGTTTGAGGGGGATCGGTGTCAGGTGGGATTGGAGTGACGATGATTGCAGTGAAGTGGGATTGGAGTGAGGGGGATTGGAATGAGGTGATTGGAGTGAGGGGGTTGGAATGAGGGGGATTGGAGTGTGGCGGATTGGAGTGAGGGGGATTGGAGTGAGGTGGGATTGGAGTGAGGGGGATTGGAGTGAGGGGATTGGAGTCAGGTCGGTTTGGAATTTGGTGATTGGAGTGAGGTGGGATTGGAGTGAGGGGGTTGGAATGAGGGGGATTGGAGTGTGGCGGATTGGAGTGAGGGGGATTGGAGTGAGGGGGATTGGAGTGAGGGGGATTGGAGTGAGGGGGATTGGAGTAGAGGGGGATTGGAGTGAGGGAATCTTGTGAGGGAGGGAGTTGAAAGACTGTAGGGTGCAGAATCTAAAGGAATGAATTGGGGAATGGAAGGCAGATGTTTAATGATTTAACTCAGGTCAAATATTTCAGCACCATTTGGATTTGGGGAGTGTCCAATCTTACAGGGCTGGGATAGCTGAAATCTGACAGAGGCAGAAAGCGAGCGAGAATTCTCAATAATGATTTAAAAGGGACAGGGAATGGGTCGGCTCAGTGAACTGGACGATGCAACATCATTAATAGGAAGCAGTTTACAGCCACCTGATGATCAGAATTTTGCGTCTCAGACAAGTCAGTTTTGCTTTGGCGGTTAGCGATTGTATAATAATTAAAGCAATCTCGTTGTGCGGTGCATAATGCCAGCGCAGGAACTGTGCCAATACTCTATGACACCGCTCACTGCCAGAGGACAGATTGTCAAAGCCGAGGCAAGATCACCAAGAAGAGACACTCAAACCATCGCCCCCTGACATTCATTGGTGTTACCGTCACTGAATTCCCCACTGTCAACATGCTTGGGGTTACCATTGACCAGAAACTCAACTGGACTCACCACATAAACAATGAGAGTTACAAGAACAGGTCAGAGGCTGGGAATACTGCGGCGAGTAACTCACCTGCTGACGCCCCAAAGCCTGTCCACCATCTACAAGGCACAAGTCAGGCGTGCGATGGAATACTCTCCACTGGCCTGGATGGCAGCTCCAACAACACTCAAGAAGCTCAACACCATCCAGGACAAAGCAGCCCACTTGATTGGCACCACATCTACAAACATTCAATCCCTCCACCACCGACACTCAGTAGCCGCAGCGTGTACTATCCACAAGATGCACTGCAGCAATTCACCAAAGATCCTTAGACAGCACCTTCCAAACCCACGACCACTTGCATCGAGAAGGACAAGGGCAGCAGATACATGGGGAACACCACAACCTGTAAGTTCCCCTCCAAGCCCCACTCACCGTCCTGACCTGAAAATATATCGGCCGTTCCTTAGAAGTCGCTGGGTCAAAATCCTGGAATTCCCTCCCTCACGGCATTGTGGGTCAAACCACAGAACATGGACTGCAGCGATTCAAAAAGGCAGCTTACCACCACCTTCTCAAGGGCAACCAGCGATGGGCAATAAATGCAGGCCAGCCAGCGACTCTCATGTCCCAAGAATGAATTTAAAAAAGATGCAGGGGTAACTAGATCAGGAAAATAAACGTGTGACTGCAGAGTTGGAGAGAGAGAGAGACAGACATTCAGAGAGAGAGACAAAGAGAGAGAGAGAGACAGAGAGACAGAGAGGTGAAGAGCTTCCATTTTAACAGCACTGCGACAGCTCAGACCTGCAGCCAAGGATGGTCTGTGTCCTTCCTGGGACAGGCATGGCCTGAGGGAGGACAGAAACACAATAAGAAGTCTAACAACACCAGGTTAAAGTCCAACAGGTTTATTTGGTAGCAAAAGCCACAAGCCTTTGGAGCCTTAAGCTCCTTCTTCAGGTGAGTGGGAATTCTGTTCACAAACAGGGCATATAAAGACACAAACTCCATTTACAAAATAATGGTTGGAATGCAAATACTTACAGCTAATCAAGTCTTAAAGGTACAAACAATGTGAGTGGAGAGAGCATTAAGACAGGCTAAAGAGATGTGTATTGTCTCCAGACAGGACAGCCAGTGAGACTCTGCAAGTCCAGGCAAGCTGTGGGGATTACAGATAATTTGACATGAACCCAATATCCCGGTTGAGGCCGTCCTCATGTGTGCGGAACTTGGCTATCAGTTTCTGCTCAGCGACTCTGTGCTGTCGTGTGTCGTGAAGGTCACCTTGGAGAACGCTTACCCGAATATCAGAGGCCAAATGCCCATGACCGCTGAAGTGCTCCCCAACAGGAAGACAACAGGCTTGGTTAGTAATCTTGGGATTACTGCGAAGAAGTGTACCGACAACTGAACAACGAGGAGCACTGCAGACCCGCAGATCCGACCAAAGAACACACCCGTCAACTCAACACTCTGATCAAGACCTTTGATCCGGACCTTCAGAGCACCCTCCGTGCTCTCATCCCACGTACTCCCCGCGTTGGAGATCTCTACTGCCTCCCGAAGATACACAAGGCAAACACACCCGGCCGTCCCATCGTATCGGGCAATGGGACCCTGTGTGAGAACCTCTCCGGCTATGTCGAGGGCATCCTGAAACCCATTGTACAAAGAAGCTGCAGCTTTTGTCGTGACACTACGGACTTCCTACAGAAACTCGGCACACATGGAGCAGTTGAACCAGGAGCACTCCTGATGCAGTTTTACAACTCATCTGCTTCATCCTGGACCACAATGTCTTCACCTTCAACAACCAGTTCTTCATCCAGATACACGGAACAGTCATGGGGACCAAATTCGCACCTCAATATGCCAACATTTTCATGCACAGGTTTGAACAAGACTTCTTCACCGCACAGGACCTTCAACCAATGCTAGACACTAGATACATCGATGACATTTTCTTCCTTTGGACTCATGGTGAACAATCACTGAAACAACTCTATGACGACATCAACAAGTTCCATCCACCATCAGACTCACCATGGACTACTCTCCGGAATCGGTTGCATCCTTGGACACACGCATCTCCATTAAGGACGGTCACCTCAGCACCTCACTGTACCGCAAGCCCACGGGTAACCTCACGATGCTCCACTTCTCCAGCTTCCACCCTAAACTTGTTAAAGAAGCCATTCCCTACGGACAAGCCCTCCGTATACAGGATCTGCTCGGATGAGGAGGATCACAACAGACACCTCCAGACGCTGAAAGATGCCCTCATAAGAACAGGACATGGCGCTCGACTCATCGATCAACAGTTCCGACGCGCCACAGCGAAAAACCGCACCGACCTCCTCAGAAGACAAACACAGGACACGGTGGACAGAGTACCCTTCGTCATCCAGTACTTCCCCGGAGCAGAGAAGCTACGGCATCTCCTCCGGAGCCCTCAATATGTCATTGATGAAGACGGACATCTCACCAAGGCCATCTCCACACCCCCACTTCTTGCCTTCAAACAATCGCACAACCTCAAACAGACCATTGTCCGCAGCAAACTACCCAGCCTTCAGGAGAACAGTGACCACAACACCACACAACCCTGCCACAGCAACCTCTGCAAGACATGCCGGATCATCGACACAGATGAAATCATGTCACGTGAGAACACCATCCACCAGGTACACGGTACCTACTCTTGCAACTCGGCCAACGTTGTCTACCTGATACGCTGCAGGAAAGGATGTCCCAAGGCATGGTACATTGGGGAAACCATGCAGACGCTGTGACAATGGATGAATGAACACTGCTCGACAATCACCAGGCAAGACTGTTCTCTTCCTGTTGGGGAGCACTTCAGCGGTCACGGGCATTCGGCCTCTGATATTCGGGTAAGCGTTCTCCAAGGCGGCCTTCGCGACACACGACGGCGCAGAGTCGCTGAGCAGAGACTGATAGCCAAGTTCCGCACACACGAGGACGGCCTCAACCGGGATGTTGAGTTCATGTCACACTATCTGTAACCCCCACAGTTTGCCTGGACTTACAGAGTCTCACTGCAGAGTCTCTGGAGACAATACACATCTCTTTAGCCTGTCTTAATGCTCTCTCCACTCACATTGTTTGTACCTTTAAGACTTGATTAGCTGGAAGTAGTTGCATTCCAACCATTATTCTGTAAATTGAGTTTGTGTCTTTATAAGCCCTGTTTGTGAACAGAATTCCCACTCACCTGAAGAAGGGGCTTGGAGCTCTGAAAGCTAATGGCTTTTGCTACCAAATAAACCTGTTGGACTTTAACCTGGTGTTGTTAAACTTCTTACTGTGTTTACCCCAGTCCAACGCCGGCATCTCCACATCAGGAGGACAGAAAACCAACGGAGGTGGGGGAAGCGAGGAATCTACGCCTCAAATGCCAGCAATTTAAAAATCCAGAGAATTGGGAAAGGAGATAGGGAAAATATTTCGATACGGAGTGACATTAACCATTCAAAAAACAGAAGGATTTGTGGGAAATTAAAACACACTCCATCCAATCGTACATTTTGAAATGGCGTGAGGGAGCAGCGAGATCTCACAGTGATTTCACACTAATCTGAAGGAGGCAACACAAGTTGAGATGACAGTTTAAAAGCTATCTCCATAACCTACTCCAGCCCTACAATCCTCCCTATCTCCATAACCTCCTCCAGGCCCTACAACCCTCCCTATCTCCATAACCTCCCCCAGCCCCTACATTCCTCCCTATCTCCATAACCTCCCCCAGCCCCTACAACCCTCCCTATCTCCATAACCTCCCCCAGCCCCTACCACCCTCCCTATCTCCAGAACCTCCACCAGTCCTACAAACCTCCCTATCACCATAACCTCACCCAGCCCCGACACTCCTCCCTATCTCCATAACCTCCCCCAGCCCCTACATTCCTCCCTATCTCCATAACATCCTCCAGTCCCTACAACCCTCCCTATCTCCATAACCTCCTCCAGCCCTACAACCCTCCCTATCTGCATAACCTCCCCCAGCCCCTACCACCCTCCCTATCTCCATAACCTCCTCCAGCCCTACAAGCGTCCCTATCTCAATAACCTACCCCTACCCCTACACTCCTCCATATCTCCATAACCTCCCCCAGCCCCTAAACTCCTCCCTATCTCCATAATCTCCCCCAGCCCCTACAACCCTCCCTATCTCCATAACCTCCTCCAGCCCTACAACCCTCCCTATCTCCATAACCTCCCCCAGCCCCTACCACCCTCCCTATCTCCATAACCTCCTCCAGCCCTACAACCCTCGTTATCTCCATAACCTCCCCCAGCACCTACCACTCTCCCTATCTCCATAACCTCCTCCAGCCCGACAACCCTCCCAATCTCCATTGCCTCCTCGAGCCCCTACTACCCACCCTATCTCCATAACCTCCTCCAGCCCTACAACCCTCCCTATCTCCATAGCCTCCTCGAGCCCCTACTACCCACCCTATCTCCATAACCTCCTCCAGCCCTACAACCCTCCCTATCCCCATAACCTCCTCCAGCCCCTACAACCCTCCCTATCTCCATAACCTCCCCCAGTCCCTACATTCCTCCCTATCTCCATAACCTCCCCCAGCCCCTAGAACCCTCCCTATCTCCATAACCTCCGCCAGCCCTACAACCCTCCCTATCTCCATAACCTCCCCCAGCCCCTACCACCCTCCCTATCTCCATAACCTCCTCCAGCCCGACAACCCTCCCTATCTCCATAACCTCCCCCAGCCCCGACACTCCTCCCTAACTCCATAACTTCCCCCAGCCCCTACAACCCTCCCTATCTCCATAGCCTCCTCCAGCACTACAACCCTCCCTATCTCCATAACCTCCCCCAGCCCCTACCATCCTCCCTATCTCCATAACCTCCCCCAGCCCCTACCACCCTCCCTATCTCCATAACCCCCTCCAGCCCTACAACCCACGCTATCTCCATTCCCTCCTCCTGCCCTACAACCCTCCCTATCTTCATAAGCTCCCCCAGCCCCTACACTCCTCCCTATCTCCATAACCTCCCGCAGCCCCTACAACCCTCCCTATCTCCATAACCTCCCCCAGCCCCTACAACCCTCCCTATCTCCATAGCCTCCCCCAGCCCCTACACCCCTCACTATCTCCATAACCTCCTCAAGCCCTACAACCCTCCCTTTCTCCATAACCTCCCCAGCCCCTACAACCCTCCCTATTTGTGTAACCTCCTCCAGCCCCTACAACTCTCGCTATCTCTGTAACCTCCTCCAGCCCCTACAACCTTCCCTATCTCTGTAACCTCCTCCAACCCCTACGACCCTCCCTATCTCTGTAACCTCCTCCAGCCCCTACAACCTTCCCTGTCTCTCTAACCTGCTCCAGCCCTTACAACCCTCCCTAACTCTGTAATCTCCTCCAGCCCCGACAACCCTTCCTATCTCTGTAACCTCCTCCAGCCCCTACAACGTTCCCGATCTCTCTAACCTCCTCCAGCCCTTACAACTCTCCCTAACTCTGTAATCTCCTCCTGCCCCTACAATCCTTCCTATCTCCATAACCTCCTCCAGCCCCTACCACTCTCCCTATCTCCATAACGTCCTCCAGCCCTACAACCCTCCCTATCTCCATAACCTCCCCCAGGCCCCACCACTCTCCCTATCTCCATAACCTCCTCCAGCCCTACAACCCTCCCTATCTCCATAACCTCCCCCAGGCCCTACCACTCTCCCTATCTCCATAACCTCCTCCAGCCCTACAACCCTCCCTATCTCCATAACCTCCCCCAGCCCCTACATTCCTCCCTATCTCCATAACCTCCCCCAGCCCCTACCACCCTCCCTATCTCCATAACCTCCGCCAGCCCTACAACCCTCCCAATCTCCATAACCTCCCCCAGCCCCTACCACCCTCCCTATCTCCATAACCTCCTCCAGCCCTACAACCCTCCCTATCTCCATAACCTCCCCCAGCCCCTACAACCCTCCCTATCTCCATAACCTCCCCCAGCCCCTACAACCCTCCCTATCTCCATAGCCTCCCCCAGCCCCTACACCCCTCACTATCTCCATAACCTCCTCAAGCCCTACAACCCTCCCTTTCTCCATAACCTCCCCCAGCCCCTACAACCCTCCCTATCTGTGTAACCTCCTCCAGCCCCTACAACTCTCGCTATCTCTGTAACCTCCTCCAGCCCCTACAACCTTCCCTATCTCTGTAACCTCCTCCAACCCCTACGACCATCCCTATCTCTGTAACCTCCTCCAGCCCCTACAACCTTCCCTGTCTCTCTAACCTGCTCCAGCCCTTACAACCCTCCCTAACTCTGTAATCTCCTCCAGCCCCGACAACCCTTCCTATCTCTGTAACCTCCTCCAGCCCCTACAACCTTCCCGATCTCTCTAACCTCCTCCAGCCCCTACAACCCTCCCTATCTCCATAACCTCCGCCAGCCCTACAACCCTCCCAATCTCCATAACTTCCCCCAGCCCCTACCACCCTCCCTATCTCCATAACCTCCTCCAGCCCTACAACCCTCCCTATCTCCATAACCTCCCCCAGCCCCTACACTCCTCCCTATCTCCATAACCTCCCCCAGCCCCTACAACCCTCCCTATCTCCATAACCTCCTCCAGCCCTACAACCCTCCCTATCTTCATAACCTCCCCCAGCCCTTACACTCCTCCCTATCTCCATAACCTCCTCCAGCCTCTACAACCCTCCCTATCTCCATAACCTCCCCCAGCCCCTACACTCCTCCCTATCTCCATAACCTCCCCCAGCCCCTACACTCCTCCCTATCTCCATAACCTCCCCCAGCCTCTACAACCCTCCCTATCTCCATAACCTCCCCCAGCCCCTACACTCCTCCCTATCTCCATAACCTCCTCCAGCCCTGCACCCCTCCCTATCTCCATAACCTCCCCCAACCCCTACAACCCTCCCTATCTCCATTACCTCCCCCAGCCCCTACACCCCTCCCTTTCTCCATAACCTCCCCCAGCCCCTACAACCCTCCCTATCTCCATAACCTCCCCCAGCCCCTACCACCCTCCCTATCTCCATAACCTCCCCCAGCCCCTACACTCCTCCCTATCTCCATAACCTCCTCCAGCCCCTACAACCCTCCCTATCTCCATAACCTCCCCCAGCCCCTACAACCCTCCCTATCTCCATAACCTCCCCCAGCCCCTACCACCCTCCCTATCTTCATAACCTCCCCCAGCCCCTACACTCCTCCCTATGTCCATAACCTCCTCCAGTCCCTACAACCCTTCCTAACTCTGTAACCTCCTCCAGTCCCTGCAACCCTCCCTATTTCCATAACCCCCTCCAGCTCCTACAACCCTCCCTATCTCTGTAACCTCCTCCAGCCCCTACAACCCTCCCTATCTCTGTAACCTCCTCCAGCCCCTACAACCCTCCCTAACTCTGTATCCTCCTCTAGTCCTTACAACCCTCCCTATCCCCATAACCACCTCCAGCCCCTACAACCCTCCCTATCTCTGTAACTTCCCCCCGTCCCTACAACGCTCCTATCCCCATAACCACCTCCAGCCCCTACAACCCTCCCTATCTCTGTAACTTCCCCCCGTCCCTACAACGCTCCTATCCCCATAACCTCCTCCAGCCCCTACAGCCCTTCCTATCTCTAACCCCCTCCAATTCCAGCTTCTTATACATCCCATCTCCACAGAATCCCTGCATGGCAGAAGGGGGCCATCGAGTCTGCACCAACTCTCTGGCACTGTTTCTTACCCAGGTCCTTTCGCCTGCCCTACCCCTGTAACCGCACACATTTTGCATGGCCAATTCACCTAACCTACACATCTATGGACTGTGGGAGGAAACCAGAGCACCGGGAGGAAACCCATGCAGACACGGGGAGAATGTGCAGACTCCACACATACAGTCACCCAGGGCTGGAGCTAAACCCGGGTCGCTGGTGCTGTGAGGCAGCAGTGCTAACCACTGTGCCACCGTGCCGTCCTCAATCCAGGAAAAGATCTGGAGCCCTCTCTCCCACAATGGAAATGGGTAGTTGGAGGGGCGGGGGGAGGGTTGGTGGCACAGGGGAGGGCGGAGTGCCTGAGCACGGAGGATGGGGTTTTTGGTTTAAGTATATGAAGACCCAAGAGTGACCATTCTTTAGAAAGTTCGGGAAAACAACAGGAGCCCAGCAAAGACTGAAGAGTGGGACTGTGCTCAGCGTCTGAGTGAATGGCAGAGGAAGGGCCCAGGACGCCGTTGCCCACCGACCCCTGACCTGAATTCTGATCCCACCCTGAGGTGATACTTCCTGTTCCCAGTCTGCTAGATCCAGCGCACTCCGGTGGTTGTTGTGTGAAGCTATGGACACATGGTTCCACACCACTGCTGCTCAGTACACCAACTGCAATCTGACTAAATAAAGCCCTCTGGTTCGGCCTCACGAAATAAAGCCCTCTGCTTAGGCTTCATTAAATAAGCTTGGAGATGCTGACGTTGGACTGGGATGGGCAGAGTAAGAAGTCTCACAACACCAGGTTAAAGTCCAACAGGTTTATTTGGTAGCACGAGCTTTCGGAGCGCTACTCCTTCATCAGGTGAGTGGAGGATTGGGTTCACAAACAGGGCATATATAGACACAAACTCAATTTACAAGGTAATGGTTGGAATGCGAATCTTAATTCTTCATTCTTAATTCAGCCTCTGATCTTCGGGTAAGCGTTCTCCAAGGCGGCCTTCACGACACACGACAACACAGAGTCGCTGAGCAGAGACTGATAGCCAAGTTCCGCACACATGAGGACGGCCTCAACCGGGGTCTTGGGTTCATGTCACACTATCTGTAACCCCCACGACTTGCCTGGGCTTGCAAAATCTCACTAACTGTCCTGGCTGGAGACAATTCACACATCTTTAACCTGTGCTTAACGCTCTCTCCAATCACATTGTCTGCACCCATAAAGATTTGATTACCTATTAAGACTCGCATTGCAACCATTATCTTGTAAATTGAGTCTGTGTCTATATATGCCCCGTTTGTGAACCAAATCCTCCACTCAGCTGATGAAGGGCAGCACTCGGAAAACTTGTGCTGCCAAATAAACCTGTTGGACTTTAATCTGGTGTTGTAAGACTTTTTACTCATTAAATAAAGCCACTTGATGAGGCCTCACTAAATTAAACCCATTGCTTTGACCTCACTAAAAAAAACCCTTTGCTTCAGTTTCATTGAATAAAGCCCTTTGCTTAGGCCTCACTAAATAAAGTCCTTGCTTAGGCCTCACTAAATAAAGCCCTTTGCTTAGGCCTCACTAAATAAAACCCTTTGCTTAGGCCTCACTAAATAAAGCTCTTTGCTTAGGCCTCACTAAATAAAGCCCTTTGCTTAGGCCTCACTAAATAAAGCTCTTTGTTTAGGCCACACTAAATAAAACCCTTTGTTTAGGCCTCACTAAATAAAGCCCTTGCTTAGGCTTCACTAAATAAAGCCCTTTGTTTAGGCCTGAGTCGCTTTCAACACACTTGATAATCATTACGTTCCGGTAACAACTGGCAAGAATTGTTGCGCTTTGAAGGATATTTCTCAAGGGTACATCTGTCCTCGCGTTTCTCTATTTCCGGTTTCTGATTGATATTATTATTCTCTCTCGCCAAACAGATCAGTTCAAAGTAACAAGAGTGGGGAAGGTATTAGCATCCACATAGATTACAGGCGAGCCATTCGTCACTGCAATATTGATTGTGAACAGCTCCTATCTGTCCAATGCATATTATTTGTAATATGCGTGTTGTCAGCCTTGGCTCAGAGCGTGGCAATTCCAACCCCCCCCACCCCCACCCCCCCCCCCCCCCCCCACTGCCCCTCTCCTTGAAATCAGAGTGCCCAGAGTTTTGAGCACATGAGCCAGGCAGAGGGAGCACTGCTCAGTCTGACATGTTTTTTGGATGAGATGTCAAACTGGCAATGCCCAAGGGCACCTTGGCACTGCCCGCTGGACATTGGGCAGTGCCAGGGGGGTGGGGGTAGAGGGGATGGGGCTGATAAGTGGGCAAGGCCTATTGGTGGGGGGGCAATCAGTGGGGGTGGGTGGGCCCTGATGCCATTCTGCATTCGGGATCAGTGGGTTAGTGGCAGAGGGAGGGAGGATGGCGATCGGGGCTGGCCATCCGGGTGGGGGGGCAGGGCTCGGGGCTGCTGGGGGACGGGTCAGGACTGCTGGGAACACGGAACTGTCGGGGGGGGGGGGGATGTTTGGGATATTGTGGCTGGCCAGCAGGGGGTTCGGGGAGATTGGGGATGGCCAGGGTGTGGGGACATCGGGGCTTGCCTGGGGTGGATCTGGAAAGCCAGGGATCAGGGGTTGGGAGGAGGCGTTGGAGGGGCAGTGATGGAGGTTGCGGGGCTGGCCAGCGATCAGGAGACTGACTGCGCCGATCTCAGCATTGACAGATCGGAGTGTGTGCAGTGGCTCGCTCAGCGCAATGCTGCCGGCCTCTCCAGAGAGAATAGGCCCTGTCACTGATTTTAAGCTGGCATCTCGCTGGGACACTGCAGTGCTCAGAATGTGGGAGATTCCATCTGAAAATCCCGCTCAAAAAAACTGGGATTTACACCTGTTTTCACACAAACTGGGGAGAATCCCAGCCTAAATGTCATGTCAATTTACCATGGATAATCCCTCTAACCTGCACATCCTTGGACTGTGGGAGGAAACCGGAGCACCCAGAGGAAACCCACACAGACACGGGGAGAACGTGCAAACTCCACACAGTCAGTGACTCGAGGCGGGAATGGAACCCAGGTCTCTGGAGCTGTGAGGCCAATATTGATGATCCTCCAGTTCTGGTCTCACTCCTTATGGGTTCCCTGCGGAAACCACTTCACAATTGTAAGCAACAGCCAGGCTGCTGTGGACCAGAGTAACGCACCTTTCCTGCCAAAAAGACCTTCAGCTTTTCCCTCCAAACCGACAGCCTCCTGGTTACCCTGACGATGGCCAATCCTTTTTGACCTTTGTCAGGGAAACACTTTTTGCACAGGGGTCCTGCAGACACCATTGCTCCCCTCACCACCCCCCCCCAACCCCTCGCCCATCCCCAAACCACCCCCCCAGCCCCACCAACCACCCCCCAACCCCAACCCCCTCACCCATCCCCAAACCACCCCACCCATTCCCCCCCCCCGCCCCTCAGCCCCACCATTCACACAATAGAGGGGCCGGTTACAAAAACCACTCCCGCTTCCTTTGGCAGTGAGTGCGGCACCTGCACAGACTGGGAGCAGCACATCCAATTGTCAAATCGGAAGCAATGGCCAGGATTTTCCATTCCCCCAGCGGGCGGGTCTTCCAGCAAAGGAGGCGGCTGTCCACTGGCTGCCGGCTGGGATCTTCCAGTCCCGCCACAGTCAGCGGCCATTACCGTTGCTCTCAGGCTGTGCTACCTGGGGAACCTGCTCCGGGGTTTGTGTGCGGGGGGGGCGACGCGGTGACTCTTGGCGGGACACCACCACAGTAGGTCAGATCTCAAACAATGATGAGAAGAGTACAGGAATGAGATGGAGAATCTGGTGAACTGGTGCGGCAACAATAATCTCTCCCTCAATGTCAACAAAACGAAGGAGATTGTCATCGACTTCAGGAAGCGTAAAGGAGAACATGCCCCTGTCTACATCAATGTGGATGAAGTAGAAAGGATTGAGAGCTTCAAGTTTTTAGGTGTCCAGATCACCAACAAGCTGTCGTGGTCCCCCCATGCCGACACTATAGTTAAGAAAGCCCACCAACGTCTCTGCTTTCTCAGAAGACTAAGGAAATTCAGCATGTCCACTACAACTCTCACCAATTTTTACAGATGCACCATAGAAAACATTATTTCTGGTTGTATCACAGCTTGGTACGGCTCCTGCTCTGCCCAAGACCGCAAGAAACTACAAAGGGTTATGAACGTATCCCGATCCTTCACACAAATCAGCCTCCCATCCATTGACTCTGTCTACACTTCCCTCGGACTCGGCAAAGCAGCCAGCATAATCAAGGCCCCCACATACCCTGGACATTCTCTCTTCTACCTTCTTCTGTCGGGAAAAACATACAAAAGTCTGAGGTCACGTACCAACCGACTCAAGAACAGCTTCTTCCCTGCTGCCGTCAGACGTTTGAATGCACCTACCTTAGATTAAGCTGATCTTTCTCTATGCCTTAGCTATGACTACATTCTGCACCCTCTCCTTTCCTTCTCCCCTCTGTACGATATGAATAGTATGCTTTGTCTGTGTAGCGCGCAAGAAACAATACTTTTCACTGAATCCCAATATACATGACAATAAATCAAATCAAAACAAATCAAATCCATTTTCAACATCACTCTACCAGTGCTGCTACTCCACTGGTGATAGGACCTGCCCCCCTCTGAATCATAGAATCCCTACAGTGGAGAAGGTGGCCATTTGGCCCATCGAGTCTGCACTGACAACAATCCCACACAAGCCCTATCCCCATAATCCCATGCATTTACCCAGCTAATCCCTCTAAACTACACATCCTGGGACACGAAGGGGCTATTTACCACGGCCAATGCATCTAACTCACACATCTTTGGACTGTGGGAGGAAACCAGAGCACCCGGAGAAAACCCACACAGACACAGAGAGAACGTGCAGACTCCACACAGACAGTGACCCCGGCTGGGAATCGAACCCGGGTCCCTGGAGCTGTGAGGCAGCAGTGCTAACCACTGTGCCACCGTGCCGCCCATACGAGAAAAAAAACCCTGTAAAAATTGGAAATAAGAATACTGGTGCAAACTATTTTCTGTTTCCTCTCTGGCAGTGCAGACAATGAAGCAACCCCACCCCACAGCGATGCACAATCAATCACGATACGAGGACTCCAGCGAGTGAGTGAAATAACAGGCTTTTATTCGCAAAGAACTGGAGCACACCCTTGTAGCTAACCTGGCCCAGACTGAGGCGAGGAGGAGGAACCATCACCTTTATACCTCGCTCAGGTGGAAAGGGAGGAGTCTCAGGTGGAAAGGGAGGAGTCTCGGGCCAGGTGCAGCATGGGTGTGTCCAGGCATACACCACGTAACTATCCTCCCACTGACTGCAGGAATAAGCCCGCTCTTATCGGGAGACACTGCTGTAGTTGGTGCCGCGAGCTCTGTTTGCTGTCGCTCGCGGTGGAAGGGGGAAAGAGTGGCGGTGGCCGGGGAGGGGGCGGGGTGGGGGGGGGGGGGGCAGGGATGGGTGGGTCTCCTTTTTTAACAACAACAACAAAAGTAGACTCTGTTCGCTGAGTGAATCGAGTTAGCCCCACCTTGCCAGCAACCTCATTGGTTGGCACGTTGGTGCTGATTGGCTCGGTGCCCGGTTAAATGCCATCCCCTCTGGACCCGCCTCTGGAGTCGCCCCCCCCTCCCCACCCCCCTCCCCCCTCGCTGGTTAAACGGTCGGAATGCCATCCCATTTATTGCGGGAAAAAGGTGAATTAAACCGCGCGGGCGGCAATTGAAATTGATTCCCCTTTCAGAATCCCTCCTGAAGTTTATTAGGTTTCATTGACTGCAGCTCGGAGCTCCTGACAGGAATGTGACATGAAAAACAGCCATTAGTAATGACTGCTATTTTTGAGTAATTCTGTTGGCTGTCAACTGGAAAGTGAATAGAAAAAGTGGACAAAGTAATGAAAGGAGACAGAAGACGAGTTTCACTTCTCGAACGAGACTCTAACACACTCCACGGAGCGAAATGGAGAGGTAAAGACAGATGTGTAGATAAATAGGGAGCATGAAAAGAAAATATTGAGAGCGGGCACTCCAGGTCGATAGGCAGAACAATTGAAGGATCACAGGAAAGTGGAATGCAATGGAAAGAAAAAGAGATGGGAGAGAGAGCAGCACAGAGAGAGAGAGAACAGCACAGAGAGAGAGAGAGCAGCACAGAGAGAGAGAGTGCAGCACAGAGAGAGAGAGTGCAGCACAGAGAGAGAGAGAACAGCACAGAGAGAGAGAGAGCAGCACAGAGAGAGAGAGTGCAGCACAGAGAGAGAGAGTGCAGCACAGAGAGAGAGAGAGCAGC